>NW_005842520.1:830123-847773 GCF_000455745.1 Alligator sinensis
CTGTGGCTCCTCCAGAGCCAGAGGCTCAGATTGACCACTCGGCGTTAACCCAGCAGCCGAGGTGAGAACAGGAATCCCTGGCAGGGGCCGCAGGAGTGATCCCCAGGGGTTGCCAGGACCAGGGCAGGGATCCGGGAAGCCTCCCCATCCCGGAGGAATATTATTTCTGAAGATCAGGGGAGAGGAGAGGGAGATAACCGGAGCTTATGGCCGGGTCAGTCAGAGCCTAAGGCGGATTGACTGAAGACGACTCCTTAGCTTCGGATCTTATGGTTAGGTGGACCAGCTAGCAAGAAGATCTGCAGGTGACGGCAGATAACCATCTCACCTATCAGTGACCGGTTGGCGAGTGGACGGGGTGTAGGGGTGGCGGAGCCCCATGGAACATCGTGGGACCTCAATCGTGAGTAACCCCCCTCCGTCGGGTAAGCCCTCTGGTAGAAGATCTCCACTGAACCCCTCCTTCGAATCATCTATAACATCAAAGACGTGTAAGGCGGGACGAGGGGGAGGGACCACCAGACGAAGGGCGGTACCGAACGTGAGGTCTACCGACGTCACACTTACCTTTCTACCCCCAACCACACTCTCAATCCTAACCCCTCCACTAGTGGCTGGGACACTGTCCAATTCCTTTGCCGTTTTATTAAAGTTACTCTTAAAACGAACATTTCTGAATCAGTGACTACAGTTACTTTGAGCTTCTCATAGAGATGTGTTCAATATATTATAATCTGTCTCCGCCCCTGTAAGACATCTAGCTTTAGTGCCAGGATATCAGTTTATTATTGAGATTCAGGTAAAAAAAAATAAATCTGAACTTGGGTGAAATAGATTTAAAAAAAAAAAAAAGCAATGAATATTTTCAAGTTTAGGGCTGACATGTTTTTTTGCTTCCTTTTTCTCAGAACAGAAGTCACTAGTTACTACATCTGATAAAATGCAGAATTTGTCTCATCTGCCTTAACCACTTCAGTATATATATTTGCTAAGGCTTTTATAGATACACTATGCACAGTACCCACCAGCAAAATAACAAAAAGCAAATAAATGACTCTCATCAGATATGACTCTCATGGGACAAAAAGCGGCGGCAGATATGCGTGCAGTTACTTTTTGTCCCATGGGAAATGCACACCCCTGAATGTGTGCACTCATATTTGTGCTGCTGAATCTCATCCCAGGGCAGACCCCTGCATGAATGCTGTAGCATGTGGTAAACTGACCTGGGTGAGACAGGGAAGACTGGAGCCAGAACCTGTGCTGGACCCAGAAGCCTTACCTGGGGTTCTGGGGGCCTCCGATGGCCTCCTGGCTGCTCAGGGTCTGGCTAGCAGCCAAAGCATGGCTCTGACTGGCTAGGCTCTATTTCTGGTGGCATACACCAGAGGTGCCAAAAGCACTGCTGCTTTTTTTTTTTTAGCAGCGAGGGTTTTTTGACCCTGGGATCTCCTGGTGTCAAAAAACCCCCGCCACACTGCAAATTAGCAGCACGGCAAATGGGTGCAAATGCACTGCATGCAGTTCACAGCACCTCAAACAGCTTTGAGACAACACAAACTGCACATATGCACTGGTCTGGATGTACCCTTTTAGTAGCTGCATCAGGCATTGAACAACATCAGTTCATACCATTGAACAACATCAGTTCATACATGCTCCAGCAAACAAAAGACAAGCAAGTTCCTGTGTTTTCCCCCCACAAACAAAAGCTAACTAAGAACATTCATTTAAAAACCAACACTTTGCCTGTACTTTCACTACCAGGTACCTAGAAAGTAGACCAGAAAGTTCTGTTAAATTAATTGTCATATATTTTGGGGACATATGTCAAATTATAAATTGAAATGTAATTGTAGATGGAAAACAATACTAGAAAAAGGTATGACAGCAAACCTGTACAATATGCCACATTTTTCATTATACTTAATTTGAATTAATGTGATAAAAATATTCAAATGCTAAGGCAGGGGACCTGGGCAGAGAAACAAAGAAACATGAGTTCTCTGCCAATGGCTTCCATTCCATAAAATTTAGGTACATTCACTTATGTATCTCATTTTCCATTTTTCTCCATCTGATGGAATCATAGAATGTTGCAAGAAATATTTTTTATTTGAAGCAATTTGAGTTCCTGAAATGGAAGTAACTGAGATGTATATGCACAAAATACCCTGGTATTAAGAAAATATTGCAAAGTCAGCATTCAAAAGTTAGGATAGTCTACAAGTTAATGCATCTTTCATAACATTTACTCCACCAGCTTGTATATCACACATGCTTTACAGTACACATTAGTGGCATAACTTTAGTATATTAAATTTCAAGGAACAGATAATACTATCTACTTGCACTGTATCCAAGTGTCTTGAGTGAAACCTTATCTTTTAGCAGTGGAGCCTGAGGGTTAAGCAATGAATGACAAAATTTTGCCTTTTCTCATAGAGAAAATTTCTTTCCCCATAAAAACTAGATGTACAATACTATGGAAACAGCTGAATCTTTTTGGCTGGACTAGAATAGGTCTACTTGTGGTTCAGCAAAGAAAGGTCTGGCTCTGAGGCACTTCATAAGCTCTGTAGTTCCTAGAGGTGACAATTGCCTTCCTTGGGATCCATAAACTGCACTGCAGTAGATTAAATATTCAATTGGAAGACTTCCCAAGGTAAGTAAGGTTGCAATAGCATTCACCTATACCCAAAGGGCTGCAAGTAGAGAGATCTCATCTACACAGCTCCACTGATCGTCCTTGGAAGATACAGAACTGTTCTGCAATCCAATATTTTCATGCTTCTTCCCCACCTCTGGGCTCACTTGGCTCACTTCTCAGAAGTTGATTATAGTATTGCCATCCCATGCATTCAGAAATGAGTCAATGTCCCTAAAATGTATGCTATTGACTTAAATATCCTGAGATTTTCTAAAATAATAAACCTGTTAAATGCTTTATGACTTCTGTTTTTAATTGCAGTACTATCTAAACAAGGGGTTGTCATCCCAAGTGGGGTCATGACGTTTATGAATGGAGCTGCAAGCCTGACAGAAACTTAACTGCAGAAGTAAGGCTTGCAACCTGAAGGGGAGTCACAGGCCTCAAAGTGCAGCTGGCAGTAAGGTTGTAGACCCATAAATGGGTTCACCAAGTAGAAAATTTGAAGCACTCCTGTTTTAGAACTTGATAGTTGATAACAAATGTGTGACAGCTTTAAAGGTAAAAATCTAGTCTTAAATACCCATGCAAGGATTTGTCCTTCCCCTGGCAGCTCAGTGGGGGCTCTTCTCCTCATTTACTTCCCTGGGGTAGGGGAAATGATGTTTGATTCCCTCCATCTCTCACCTGTTGCCTTCTGTGGTAGCCTGAGGTAAATCAAATTGTCGGGTTGGAAGGAATCTCTAGAGTCATGTAGTTCAACCCCCTGGACCAATGCAGGATATGCTATTCCTAAACTGTCCCAGTCAAATGTTTGAAAACTGCTGCTGAAGGAGCTTCTAAAATTTCCAACTTCTAAAACCATGCATGATGCTATAAAGATGTTGAGTGAACTGGATCCAACTAACACGACACCTCTTCTGGGCATGCACTGGGCTCGGTACGGGAGCACGCTGAGTTTAAAGTAAAATGCCACGTTATTTTTTTTAATGCCTGCAAGCAGCCAGGATCCTGTGTTTAAGATGGCTACTATATTAGCTCATCACTAGTTCTCTGGGACCTCCCCATTATTAATGACTTTGCAACTACATTGACAGTGACTCTGAGATTTCTTCAATCAGTCACTGCAGCACCCATGGATGAATTGCATCAGGCCCTGCCAAGTTTGAAATTATCCAAAGATCTCTAATGCTGTACTTAATGATTTTTCATCATAAAAGCCCATCGAGTCTCAGATAAAATGTGGACAGTCATTCCCTGAGCTGTGACTCAGGTTAAAGCCCTGCAGACAGTGCTCCATGCTATTAGAATAGAGCAGGGAAGGGCAATTATTTCTGCTGGAAGGCCGCATACCCAGTTTTAGCAAGCTGTCAAGGGCCGCATATGTAGCCCTGCCCCTTGACAGGTGCCCCGCCTCCTGGTCACCATCTTGTGACTGGAAGTCCCATCCCCTAGACCCTGACCTTTGCCACCAGAAGCCCCTCCCCTTGCTCCCAGAAGTACTCCTTTCAGCAAGGGGTTTTGGAACCAGAAAAATATCAAATTATATTCTGAAAAATGAATATCTAAAACATGATTAATTTGATTTCAAAAAATATTTTGTGCTGGTTTACATGTGTTTGTGTAGTGTGCATAGAGGTGATTGTATATAATAGCTTAAAATAAAGTCTTACTCTTTTATATTGTGGAGGGCTGTGGGTATGTAGGTATGTGGGGTGTGGGGGAGTATATGAATGTGTCTGTGGGGGTAGATAGGTGTGGGGGTGTGGGAGCATGTGTGTGTATGTGTGGATATGTGGGGTTTGGGTGGGTATGGGATTTGTGGGGAGATGTGTGGCGGGGAGGGTGGCTGAAGTGAGGGGGTGTGGGCGTGGGGGTCTGCATATATGGCCGTGTGAGGGGGATATGGGTGCATGTGCATGGGGGTGTGCATGTGGGACTCACCCTATGCGCACACACACACACACACATACACACACACACACAGAGCCCCTCCCTATACACACACACACACCTGGGTACTGGTGCGCCCCATGCTCCCTGATCCCAGGATGCAGCCAGGAGCCACATGGTGCCAGAGCAGTGCAGGGGCAGGAAGCCAGGGAAATGGCTAGGGATGGGGGTGGGCTGGGCTGCTGCATTCCTTGCTCCCGAGTCCTGCCAGCTTCCCCTGGAAGCTACTGCCCCCGTCTCCTGTCATTTTTGACAGGCAGCCAGGAGCAGATAAATATTTTCTAAATTTTTGGGGGCCCTGTAGGCTGGATAGAATGGCCTGGTGGGCTGGATGCAGCCTGCAGGCTGTATTTTGCCTACCCCTGGAATACAGCAATGAGATGGCATGATCCTTGCCCCTATTACCAATTCAGAAGCACACTCTCAGTAACAGATAGAAGTTTGTTTATAGCAGGGGTGTGAAAGATATCTGGCTCCTGGTATTGCCCGTGGGTCTTAGAGTGTCCTACAGGCAGCATACAGGGCATGCCAGTTGGCCTTAGGGACTGTGCCACTGTGAAGTGGCTGCTGTGTGCAGCACAGCTCCGGAGCATCCACTTGGCTGCTCTGGAGCTGTGCTCCACATGGTAGCTGCTCTGGGACTGTGCTGTATGTGGTGGCTTCTCCAGGGCATGATTTGGAGTGGTGGAGTAGCTGCCTGTGCACTAAAGTTCTACAGTGGCTGTTCTGAAGCTGTACCACACACAACAGCTGCTATGGGACCCATGCTGGAGCCACTGCCACATGCAGCACAGCTTCAGAGTGATTAGAGCAGGAACATATTGCACGTAGCCCCCACTCCAGGGCACTCGCTGGATCCAGAATGCGGGGCCAGTCTGTGGGTCAGATCTGGTGTGCAGCCCTGAATGAGTTTGACACCCCTGGTTTACAGGATGGTGATCCTGAAGACATCACCCAAAATAAGTTAAAATGATGCAGGGATATCATTTAGGTATTGAAAATATGAAAAAAAAAGAAAAGGCTGGAGCTGTTTAGTAACAGTTTCAAATGAACTGTGACAGCAAGGAAAATGTCAAATTTACTGCCTATGCCAAAATACGGCCCCAGTCGCGTATAATAATTGCTGCTGGTGGCACAGGAAAAATGGCTCGCTGGTGCAAAATAAGGATAGATTGCTTACTGGGGAAAATAGATGCATTACTTCTCATACTTTTGAGGTAGATTTACAAGACAATGTTAAACAAGTGTATTTTCACTAGATTTGGTATATCTAACCAAGTCTGACAATGGTCTGCAGTTTGGTTGGTGGGAGTTCTGACATTTACTGTGAAGTCTTAATTTAGACATGTAACCTTTAGCCCCTGCTATCCTCTAACCAATGGTTTAGAGGAACAATGGTGTAAAAAACAAAGTGCCTACTAAAAAAAGTTGGGGAGTCAGATACTGATCCAGTATATCACAGGATGGTCCCAGCAAAACAGAGGCAGTCACAAGCTGACTTTATAATTAACCAAAGACTAAGAACAAGAATGCCTATAATGTCAGAAATTGACGTCAGAAAAACTGGGTATTTGAAGAAGTATAAAGAGAGATAGATAAGGTCAAGTGAAAAAAATTAAGATAATGTGTGTCTTGTGAGCCTCCACCAGTTCAAGAGAACGATACAGTGGTACATGTATGGTGAGAATTATAGGTCATAAACTGCAGTGATTTCCCAAGAGATTGCCCAGCAGTCTTATGAGGCTGTCACTCCAGGACCCCCTGCCATGGATGAATGGGTTGTCTTCTCCATCTTCCAGAAGGGAGGGAGATAAGAAGTACTGAATCAGCCCTTTTGCCTGAGATCTCTGACAGGCAACCATCACAGCAGGTAAGGCTAAATGAGCCCCAGGACAACAGTGTCAGAACAAATAGATTTATTACCTGGCAACAGTAATACTGATATGCCAATGGAGACTGCAAGTTGGGGTGACAATGCAAGGCATTGAAGAAGCCAAGTGAACATTTTTAGCAAATGTAGTTAGTAGATTAGTTATAAGGACATGACATCTTGTTATAAAAATAGTGATTACTCATATTTATTATTTTTAAGTTTGTCTGGGAAAGGAAAATAGGAGGAACCGGGCCTTTAAGATTTGCTCAGAAAAACTGATTGATTGCAGTTCCCCATCTCAGTTGGACATGACTAATTTTTTTTCTCTTCTGGTTTCTTTGCAAGCAGCTCCAATAGAAACATCAAGAGAGAATACACATGTGTAGTTAAAAATTCAACAAAGCAAAAGTCTGACCAACCTTCAGGATTAATCGAAGAAAAGCTGGGGGCAGTTACACAGACATTACTAAAGTATAACATCTACTAATGTGACTGTGTGGCATTGATGCCTGCACAGTTGGATGGGTAAAAAATTGGCTGATGGGGCTCACCCAGACAGTAGTGGTGGATGGGTTGTACTCAACCTGGTGAGATGTGAGCAGTGGGGTACCCCAAGGCTCGGTCCTCGGGCCCACACTGTTTAACATCTTCATCAGCAACTTGGACGAGTGGGTGGAAAGCACGCTGTCCATGTTTGCTGATGACACTAAGACGTGGCGCGAGGTGGACACACTTGAAGGGAGAGAGAGGCTGCAACTAGATTTAGACAGACTACAAAAGTGGGCAGATGAAAATGGGATGGGGTTCAACGTTGACAAATGCAGGGTGCTGCACCTTGGGAGAAAGAATCCACAGCGTACATACAGGATGGGGAGTTCCCTTCTTGAAAGCACAGAGGCAGAAAGGGATCTTGGAGTCATTATTGACTCCAAGATGAACACGAGCCGCCAATGCCAGACCACAGCCAGCAAGGCCAGCCATACCTTGTCATGCATCCAAAGATGCATCTCAAGCCGGTCCGGAGAGGTGATACTCCCCCTCTATGCGACTTTGGTCAGGCCACAGTTGGAGTACTGCGTCCAGTACTGGGCGCTGCACTTCAAAAGGGATGTGGCCAGCCTGGAGAGGGATCAGAGGAGGCCACCCGCTTGGTGAGAGGGCAGGAGGACAGGCCCTATGAGGAGAGACTGAAGGACCTGAACCTGTTCAGCTTCAGCAAGAGGAGGCTGAGGGGGGACCTGGTGGCTGTCTACAAACTCATCGGGGGGGATCAACAGCAAATAGGCAGAGCCCTTTTCTCCCCAGCACCACCTGGGGTGACAAGGAACAATGGTCATAAGCTGATGGAGACTAGGTTTAGGTTGGAGATCAGAAGGCAATATTTTACAGTTAGGGTGGCCAAAATCTGGAACCAACTTCCCAGGGAAGTGGTCCTCGCCCCTACCTTGGGCAAATTCAAGAGGCGGTTGGATGATCACCTGTCTGGGGTCTTGTGAATCCAGCATTCATTCCTGCCTGTGACAGGGGGTCAGGCTAGATGATCTGTTCAGGTCCCTCCTGACCCTAGCTAAAAAAAAAAGACTACAGTATAGACAGAAACCTGATGATTGGTTTTGTATTATGTACTCTTCAGCATTCATAAGGAAACCTGACTCTATTATAAGACCCTGAATCTGTAACATAGGGACTAAAATTGATATTTATCTGTTAAAGGATTAGTGTTTATATAATTTTTTAACACTGCAGATGACACTAACAGCAACTAGCATATTTTAACAGTTTGATTATGTCATACAGAAATTTACTTCATAGATAAAAAGAGATCTCATGCTGATGAAGTGTCTTGGTGCAGACACTAAAGTTGCCAGTACAGTAGCTCATAAACATATATTTTAATTGTCTGAATAGATTACTGCTGGATTGCCCTGATGTCTCCTGTCTGACTCATCTGCATTTAAGTCAAGTCAAAACAAACTAGGGCTTTGGAAAGTAAACTTGTTTGTGTTTTTCTGTACAACAGAAATGGAAAACTACACATTTCTAATGGTATGTTATATGCAGGGATAGTTTTATGAACGTGCATTTTCTTCAGTCATTTGTAAAACAGTTACTTCATTCATTATTAATTACAAAAAAAATCCTGAATTCTTTGACTGGCATATCCTACACATAACTGGTCCCTCCCTGGTTTTACTCCAGTTCGTGTGAAAGACAACTTTAGAGAGGCAGTGGCCACAGGGCTAGTGGTTAGGAAGAGGAATCAGTTTTCTAATCACTGCTATGACTTTTGTGACTTCATGGAGGAGAGGTGCATCTTAATCTATCTTATAGGGCAAATCATTCTCACTCTGACCTGTGCAGAGCCAGGGCATACAGTAGAAAGGTGCTTACTCTTAATTGCAGGGGTGGGCAATTACTTGGGCCAGAGGGCGACTTGAGGGAGTCCTGGTGAGCTGTCACAGGCTGGGTCAGCACCACCTCCCCTCCTCCAGCAACTCACCAAAACTCCCTAAGTGGCCCTCTGACCCAAATAATTGCCCACCCCTGGGTTAGGGGAACCTAACCTTTGTCCCCTTTTTCTCCCTGCAGCCCTGCCCCCACCCTGAGTCCTCAGTCCATGGCTGGGCCAGGCTGGTGTTGCACTGTATTCCCATGCACCGGCATGGGCCATGTGGGTGCAGCTGGAGTGGCTCCTGCCTGACCTGGCTGCATGTCCCACCTTGGAAAGAGGGCTGTCACTTGAAATGCATAAAACTTTGCACATGTCCATCATCTTAGCACCCCAGCAAAAATAAAAGTTAGTGCCTATGACCATTGGCCAGATGGCAGGTTAAATTCGGCCTGTGGGCCGTATTTTGCCCACCCCTGCTTTATTGTCTGACTTCTTGATTCTTGATTTTTTGCTGTTAAATTACCCCTTGTGCAACTGTTGCTCCTATTTATTACACCAAGGCCTCCTTTTAAGTGATTTTGAAATCTACCTGTTCGACCCTGCAACCATGTTTGTCAGACCACATGTTGGTCAATTTAATCATACTTGGCCACACCTTCAGGCTGTGAGCAGCATGGGGCAAGCAGTGTTAAATATATACTGTTCTATGACTGTTTATACCAAACATAAATAAAACTAACTGAAGTAGTCATAGCAAATGTTACCTTGGATGAAGAACTGAGATTTCCAAAAATCAAGTTACTTGATATGAATAAAAAAAAATTGGGTAAAATATTTGTTTTATAGATAGAAACCTTGTTGTTTTCACATGCACGTATCTGCTGAAACAGCATTCTTTTGTCTCAAACTAGAGCAGCAGACTAAAACTCCTGCTGGGACCCAGGGTAGTAGCAGCACTGAGAGACAGCATATATATTCTCAGTTATGGAGATATTAAAAAGTGATAAATGTGTACAGTATTCATTTTAATGAAATTGTTCACTGTATTATTCTTTTAACACAAGTATATCTTCCTTAAATCCTGCTCATCTTTCTCAGATTAGAAGTCCTGTTGTCTTCAAAGATTTTTCCATGAATAAAATGACCTTAATTTGGCCCATAGTGTAAAAACTAGCCCATATTTGTACAGGCTTGGGTGAAGCATGAAGGCAGAAAAGTATAAATGAAGATTAAAAGAGTGACAGTAACAGTTCTCATTCTAAAAAGATTGTTAGTGTTATTTTATCATACATTTATGCTGAATTGTTTCTGTTCAGATAGTAGATTAATGAATAACATACAGTATCATAAACATGGAATCCTACTGTTTCTTCACTAAAATGGTTTAAGGAAGGAAAAAGAAATCCAGAGCAACCAGTTTACAGCTTATGCTATATTCCACAGTTCATTAAATATAAATAGATGTCAGTAGAAATGTTGTTACACAAAACGTTATGAGATATAGGGTCCCTTGTACAACACATCATCTTCTTATAATAGGAAGAGGCTTGATAATGGATGAATTGTAGCTGCTGCATGAAGTCTTCTAAAATGAAGACTAAAGTGATACAATTAGGACTAATCTAATGTAAGGTAACAGATGCACCATAAAGATCATTAAAAGACAACAATTACTTTTCTAAATACAAAGTCTCTTCCCACCAATGGGAAGAAACAAGCATATTTCAGGGATGCATAAAAGAGATACTAAAAGAAGAATGGAAATCTGGAAAAAGAATAAATAATAGCTGCACAATTTCATTCACCATAAAAAAAAAATACTAACAGGTTATACAATATGATATGCCCAAAAATTCTTTGAGGCTAATAACCCAGGCTGCAGAGGAACAATATTCATCTCCTCCCATCCCCCAAGAGACCCACAAATACACATGGACATTACAGCTGTGCAAAGCTTCAGTCCCTGATTCAATTCAGCCCAATTCAGTGGCCGAATCTCTGAATTCGAATCAAATCAAAGGACCCTTTAATCTCTCTGAATTGAATTAGAACCCTCCGAATCAATTCGGAGAGATTCAGGAAGATTCAGCAAGATTCAGCGATTTGGACATAGATACAGCTTTAAATGTTTTTTCTATACACCTCAAGGTACCAGGAGGCTCATGAATGTTGCGTTGGTGGGGTAGATGGAGTGTCCCATGGGAGTGCGGGGAGCTCTCCAGCGCATTCGACAGCAGACCCAGAAGTGGATCAGAAGCACTTCCAGTCCACTTCTGGGTCTGCGCCTGGTGCCTCCAGCGTCTGGAGGGGCACCTAGAATCCCGGGATCCCCCAGTGAGCTCCCCAGCAGACCTGGAAGTGGACTGGAAGTACCTCCGGTCCACTTCTGGGTTTACCACTGAGCACACGGTCCCCCACCCCGCACTCCCGTGGGATGCTTCATCCACCCTAGCATCGCAGCATTCATGAGCCACGCCTGATGCCTCAAGGTACATAGAAAAAACATTTAAAGCTGTGTCTATGGTTGAATTGCTGATTCTCCTAATCAGCCTTGAATCGTCAGATTCGGATTTGACCGAATCAAATTGGAGACATTGATCCGAATCAACGAATTGAATCACGGTCCCCGATTCAAGCTGAATCTGAACCTGAATCGAATACAGCCTATTTTGCACACCCCTAATGGACATCACCAGCTGGAATGGATAAAACTATATCAATCATATTCTAAAAGAGGAAGCGGAGAACCTCACTGATGGATGTTACAACTCTAAAGGGAACTGAGGTTATTAGTAATCACAAACTTCAAACAACCCAGATCAGGTGCAATAAAGAAAATTGTACCAAAACAAGCAGGAAGGAGAACTGGATGTCGACAGACTTAAAATATCAGCAGCATGCAGTGACCTTAACACAGAAATCAGAAACAGATTTGTTGCCCTAGAGAGAAGGCTGGAAGAACATAACATAGACACCCTGAATCAAAGGATGAGTTTGATTTATGCTGAGGCTGAAAAGAAAATACAGAAACAAAATTTGAAAAGAATGGATACCTAAATAAACTTGGAAGACAGTAGAAGGCAGCAAAGAGCTAAAACAAACAATTAACAGTAACAAAACTCTAGAGCAAATAGAACACTTATTAAAATATCATAAGGAAAAGGACAAGGAAGTGAAAGAAATGCTAAAACAGACAAAAAGTATCTAGAGGATTTGGCGGAAGAAACAAACTGCTGCAAAGACGAGTATACAGAATACAAGATCCCAAGAAACCTCACAAAGAGATTGCAAAGGTCATAAAAACAAGGCCCTAGGAATAAACAACTTAAATGGAGAATTATAGAATGAAGACACCAGAGATTCATCTAGAATAGCAAATTAAGTATTCAGGAAGACCTAGGAATTAGGCATAACACCAAATGAATAGAAAGACGTTACAATAGTAAAACTACCTAAGAAAGGAGACAGCTCAGAAAGTAACAACTGCAAATGTGTCACATTAGTTGTAGCTGCAAGCAAAATATTCTGTAGAACCATGACCAGAATGCAAAATGCTAGAGATTTAGAAAAGAACAGGCTAGATTCAAACAAAATAAAGAATTCTAAGATCAATTTTTTTATATTTAGAAGCATATCAGAACAAAGCACAGAATGGAACTCCACTTTTCAAAATACACCAAGTTGAGGAATAAAGGCCTTTGATTCCATACACTGGGAAATCCCATGGAAAATATCACACACCTGTGGAATTCCCATCAAAATAGTAAGCATTATTAAAGCTATGGACAATGGCTTAAAGTCATGATCACGGAAAGGCTCTAGGTTGTAACATAATAATCAACAGACTAAAATTTCTCTTCAAAATATCACCCTAGAGTCAAACAAGGATGCATGCCTTCACCTGCTGTTTGAAGAAAATGAGAAAAACTGTTGAAAGATAGCAAAGCATGGGCAACTGAACTTGTAGAAGTAGAACACCAAACAAGTATGGGCTATGAATGCCTTGAAATGGGCTATTAATCTTTTGAACAAGAAATATTGGTATTTAAGTACTAGATCTTCTTTCCATTGTACCAGATAGTATGTTTTTCCACTGATTTCAGTGGGGTAGAAACAGAACCTTGTTTACACAGAAGAAAAGTTTGATGTCATTTACTGTTAACAAAATGGTGCATGAGATTATCAAGACTATCCAAAGTTTCAGTTTTTGGATTCTACCTTTTCATGAAGATGAGCGGGCAAGTACTCTTAACAGAGTAAACTGACACACCTAAGACTGCTGTAGAACAAACATGTCAAAGACGTGGTCCGTGGGCTGAATCCGGTTTGTGGAGCTGTAACAGTCAGGGACAGGTGCTGGCTGTGGGTCTCTAAGTGACCCACAGGCAGCTTGCTGGGCACATGGGATGGCCCCATGCACTGCACCCGGGGGCTGCTCCAGCTTGTGTCCTGAAACAGCAGTGGCCATGTGTGCAGCACAGCCCTGCATTGGGGGCTCTAGGGCTGTGTAGCACAACTCCAGAGGCACCCACTCCAAATCTGGAATGCAGGGCCAACCTGTGGGTCTGGTCTGGCCTACTAACTGGCCCAATGCCACTCATCTGGCCTGGGGGACCAGATGAGTTTGACACCCTTGCTGCAGGCAACCTGGCTTGACTGTCACTAGATACACACCAGATATCTGTTTAGATCAGGGGTGTCAAACTCATTTCACCCCATGGGCCAGACAAGTAACACTGGACCAGTCCATGGGATGGATGGATGGTGCAGTGCCAACCCCACAGGACAGACCAGGCCCACAGATCCTCCCCCTCATACCCATATGCCAGATCAAGCACTTGCAGCACTCGCTCCTGCTTCTCAAGGGCTGTGCCACATGTAGTGCCAACTCTGGTTGGACTGGAACATGAGCTGCAGGCAGTGCCTGCTCCAGCTGGTTTGGATTGGATGCTGTGTGCAGCACAGGTCCTGGACTTGTCAGAGCAGGTGCTTAGACCCAGCATACAGGAGACTTAGAGCAACCCCCCCTCTCTCCACACCAGATACAGAACCTGTTCTGGTAAGTCCAGGACTGCACTGCACTCTATGTCTGCTCTGGACTAGCCGGAGTAGGCACCATGTATAGCCCTCATCCTGGACTGACCAGAGCTGGGGGAGGAGGAGGAGGTTGGCGACTGGCCCCACACAGGTCCAGCACCAGGGGCTGGATGATGTGGCTCTATGGGCTGGAATCTGGCCCACAGGCTGGATCTTTGATACCCCTGGTTGATATTTACCTTAGGCAAGAAAAGTGTCTAAGGGCAAGAAACAAAACCAGGGAAAAGGACTCTGAAGAATGATAGTAATTACAAAATGTTTGTGTATTGACAAGCTCACTTTGAGCATTCCGGAAAACAAATGACTATATGTTTCAAAGCACATTATCAGATTGATTCTAGAAGATGGTTATTTGTAACAAATCACAGCTCCCTACATTGCCCTTTCAAAAGTAACTCTCTCTTATGTCTGTGTTTATTGCTTTTGTGTTTTGACAGGTTGCACGTTGTGCCAAATATATTTTTTTTTAAATTGAGGTTTTATGACTTAAATGGGTATGTTTTTCATTAAAGAATGTTTCAGTGCAAAGTAACTTAATCATTTCAAATCTTTCTCTAGTACTGTTTGCAATTCAAAGATCATTATATTCTGCGAGGTCCTGGGATTCAAAGCAGAACTGTTGATAGTGGACTAAAAAAAGTAAACCCTATTTTATTTTCTTGGTCCAAGTTGTATAAAACGGTAGTAATAAAATTGCATTAGAATGGCAAGAAGTAAATGCATATAGATCATTTTCAAATGTTTCAGTTTAATAAAGTGTTGGTATTTGTAAATAAGTTTACCAAAAATATATATATATATTTAACCCAACAACACTGCAAAAGCATAAATAGGACAGATTAGAAAGGCAAATCATCTTAGCCATTAGAGGAACAAATGTAGAATGATTTAACTCCTCAGTCACTACTAGAAGTGTCTGAACTATCAGATGATGAATGTTTCTCCTTTTTTCTCTTCTTTTTTTCTTTTTTGTGGTGTTTTCCTTTTTTAGATTTACTCTTTTTCTCCTTTTTCCTTTCTTTTTTATGAGATTTTTGTTTTTTTGGCTTTGGATCGTCCTCTTCTGTGGTGCTTGATGTATAAATCCTATGAAAACACAAAATGAAGACTGGAAACTTAATCAGTGAAGGAAAGGCAAATTGCACACATACTTTTAATCTAGATTTTCCATATCAGTCTGTGAGGAATAAAAGGTCATAGGACTAAATTCTATTCTGCTGCTAAGAAATCTCTGACCTAGTCTCCACCTTTTCTGTGCTAATGTCACCCAGCACAGGGAGGGATTCTACTTCGCCTGTGTAGATGGGTAGGTCTATTCTTTTAATAAGAAGCTGCCAGAGGTGCATTAGATTTCACTCTACAGAATCACAAAGTTCTAGTTCATCTCAATGAAGCACCTTTAGGCACCACCAGAAACGGACTGTATTTTATCCAGGAGGGCCACAGCTCTAAACTCCCCATTGAGAAAGTAGAATTTCCACCCTTCTGTCAGGTATAGTAAGAGGTGTGACAGAAATGGGCAATTCCAAACGAGATTTGAAGTAGGAAAAAGTAAGCTGGTGTGTCATAATGCAGTGCACTAATGACAGATTGCTGGAGAATGCTGGACACTGTACATGTGTGGCTTTATCTTTATGAAAGCAGAGACTTTGAGGTTTAATGTTTTCTTCTCCAAACAGAGGCTCATGCTCCATCCTGAAAAGTACTCCGAGTAGTGTCTTATAATGAGCATTTCATCCATCAAGAACTACTGCAATGAGGACTATCACTAAAAGACTTTCCAAATACTATCTTAGATAACATATTTCAGTCTCACTGTAAGGGAGTTTCAACCAGATGGAGCGCCACATGGAAAAGCCTCCTCTCTGGCTCCCAGTGTAGTTTTGCAGCTTTTCCCAATAAGTATGTAATACAAAATGAACAGAAACAAAGCCTCATTCATCACTCCTAGACAAAAGGCAGTCTGTCTCTCTGGACTGCAAAGAAAGTCTTCTTCTTGCTCTTTCTCCTTTTATCCCACTTAATCTTTCTCTGTTGGCTGGCCAGTGCCCTAGCTTCAACGCGAGTGTGTACGAAGTTGTATCTAGCCTGCGGCCTGGTGGTTAGTTAGGACAGGCTTGCAGTGTGGGAGATGTGGTTTTATATCCTCCCTTGGGAACAAGGGCTCAGAAGTTGAGACTGCCATATCACAGACAACAGTTTTATTCACTAAGCTGCAGAGCAAAAGGTAGGCACCTCCTGCTGTCAAGCCATATCATGAGGAATGGGAAATGGCCACTAAATGCTTTTTTGCCAACTAGAGTTTTGAGGGTCTCACATGACATTTACACACCTCCATGGAAAATGAATGACCAGGGAACATAAATGAAGCTGAATGCTTTGGTGGCTGTATTGAACTTAGCATGTAGAGGAATGAAAACTTAGCTGCAAAAGGCGAAAATGTAGATGAATAAGAAATGTGAACATCTTAGTAGGATTCAGGCTGCTGGGTGAAGTAAAAATTTATTTTGTGACTTGATTGTCTAAAAATGGAGTAAATGCCACCCACGTGTCTTAGTGGTGAAGCAGAATTTAGCCCATGACCTCCATGTCCATCCAAACAGCAGTCACTCTGATGGCCTGCCATACCATAAACAGCAACATTTCTGGTATTTTTTTAGTAATGTAGTTATAGGAAATCTACAGGTCATGGCTGGAAAGGCTGGATGACTCATCCTTGTAAAGCAACTAGTATTTGTATCCTTCTGGTTTGAACCAACTACTTGATATTTCCTATGTCTACAGCATTGTTCAAACTATGAACATCAATATTTCATAGCTGAAACCTTGGCTGCCAAAGAGTTCGTGTGTTTAGATTTAGAGAAAGTGGACTAAAAGCATGAAAATGAGATACATAAAAAGCTGAAAGTTCTATAGCAAATCTATAGTAACAATATCAATAATATCTTCAAATTTTACCACTTGAAGTCCTACCACCTTACTGTTGCAAATATGAATGGCAGGTATTATAGAACATAAAAGACCATTTAAATTAAATGTCAGAGCAGATTTATCTTAATGTTTTACGTATATGCTAGAATTCTATACTGAAAAACAAGTTACAGTGCAAATGGATCAAGTCCTGTTTACCGTAATCAACAAGGTGGCCCTAATAATTCACAGGTAATAAAAGTGAAGTAAGATATGAAGAATTTAGCTTTAACGTGACAACTGAAGACTGACTCCCCTGTATTGTCTTTGTATACTTAGGTTAGAGGTTTGCTGTGTAAAATAATAAGGGAGAAGAAAAAATTAATATTACTGTCCCAGGGGAGCTGGGACGCCAAAGGAACCCCGGGGCAGCAAGGAGTCCTACTCACCTCCTGCAGGTCCGGAAGGGCCGGGGGAGGCGTGTACGCAGAGGACGCCGGCGCGGGTGATTAGCCAGGCGTTTATCCGGCTGCGGCAGAGCAGCGGGGGCGGAGGACACCTCCCGGAGGAAACAAAAAGCGGCCCTGCCGAGGCAGCGGGGTGGGTGACAGAAGGAGACCGGAGGAGTGAGAGAGAGCAAGAGCGAGGTGAGGAGCAGCCGCCACACGCGGCAGCAGAGAGAGAAAGAGGCAGAGCCAGAGCCGGCTCCGAGAGAGGGAGCGGAGTAACCGGCAGCAGTGCCGATGGAAGAACCAGCGTGTCGGCTGCCAGCAGA
>NW_005842520.1:847954-870614 GCF_000455745.1 Alligator sinensis
GCTGCAGGCAGAGCCAGGGAGGAAGCGGGCTACCGCAGAGCCCGAGGGGGAGCTGATCGAGCTGACGGGCATCAGAGTGGGTGAGGATACCAGTTGCCTCCCAACCAGCAGGAGCGGTGTGGTATCCGGCCGCATTGGATGCAGCAGCATCGGAGAACTACCGATCGTATTATAGATAAGAGAGCCCGCGGTGAAACCAGTTGCATTGCGGACTGCAAGTGTGGAGCAGGTACCGGGGTAGAAGGGCCTGGCTGGTGCCCTAGGGAGCCGGACACCTGGCGTGAAGATCACTATTGACAGCTGGTGGACCAGGGCACAAGGTGGCGAGTGGCTGGGGGGTAGGGGAGGACAGAGCCCCAAGACTACCCGCCGAGAAACGCGCTGACCCTAGTGGCAACCCTAAGGGAGGACCCCCCACTGAGGTAACATTCAAAGTTGTGGCAGGCGAGTTCAGGGGTCCTCCTGACGTCAGTAGGGGCACCCACCGGGGTCCACCCGTAGGCCCCGGGCTCACAAGATCTTGGGCCCGGGTGAGGGCGGCGCGGGAACACCTCTTAGAGCAGAGGCGGGTACAATTACCAATAGAACAAAATCCCATTTCTAGCCAATTTTAATCCTAAGGTATTACTCAACAGTATATACAAGTTCACCATATTTTTTTTAGCTCAATACAGTCTCTAAGAGAGGCATGCCTGCACCAAACATATACTTACTGTGCCCAACAGCAGTGTACTCAAAATGCTGCACTGGTCCACTTGTGGTACCTCCCTGACTAGAAGCAGTTTATCTACATTTATATAGTGCTACAGATGGGCTGATTAGCACCATTTGGAGTCAGAGCTAGTGCGCCTACCCGCAGTGCTAATTCAGCTATATGGCTTCTAGTTGGGATTATGAATGTGCACAGAAGTGTGTTTGAGTAAGCCACTGTCTGGCACAGTCAGTTTGCAACAGAGACATGATCAGTAGGGGTGCACTGACATATCGGCTGGCTACTGGATCAGCACGGATAAAAGGAAAAATGACATTATCAGCTGGAGAGACATTATCAAAGCACCTTGCTGAGCGCAGTCCAGTCCCTATGCCCTGCTGCCAGCCTGAGCGCATGGCAGACTACAGGTCCCCAGTGAGCAGTGAGAGGGGCTGATGGGGAGTAGATCACAGGGCACTGTGCTCAACAACAAAGGGATCATTACTAGCACCTGCTGCTGCTATGACAATGCCATGTGTGCAGTAAGGGCCTGAGTGCAGGGACTGCTGCAGAGATATTGGGTTGTGTGGGCGGGGAAAGGTGTTTGCAAGGGACATTCTGCTCCACTGGGCACTGGACGCCTTTGCAAAAGTGGCTTCTCCCTGGCAGCCATGGAAGCATGGCTCTCAAGTCTTTCACACTTCTTGCTGTAGAGCTAAGAGCTGAGCCCTGGATAAAGCTAGGGTTTACAGTGATTTCAGGTTTCCAGCTCCAGCATCAGAGCCCAGGAGTCCTAGCATTGTAAGCAGTGCTTTCCAGACCCCATCACCTCTGGAAGGTCCTGGATCACCATCAACTCCCTAATGAAAGCAGGCAGCTTTCTAAGGGAAATCCAGTGAGCAATCTGATAAAAGATTTGTTGAATTTAAGATGTTTTATGGGAAAACTATTTTGTCAAAAAAAATTCTGACCACCTCTACTCAAGGTCGCTTCCTTCTCCTGCTCTCATATCATACTATAGCAACATGCCTGCTTTTTCCCAGCCTCTGAAACAAATAAATATTTTTATTAAATTAAAAGATGTCCATGGCCCAGATAAGCCTCAAACAGGTTTTGGTACTCATATGGAATTTTTATGCAGTTGGAGATTTTGACGTGAACTGCAACTACAACGCATATTAGAGTATAGAAAATCTAACACTTGGGCCCTGTCTTGAAGTTAGCTGGGTTCCACAATCTACCTACATGTGAATTAAGAGGTCAGGAGATACCAGAGTGTGGAGGAAGGTTGAAACAGTAGAAGGGGTTCTTGGGAGTATAAAGTCTGGAGGGACCAGTAGGGGAGCCTGCATAGGCTAAAGTGGACTCAGGCACTCAGGCCCCTGCTGCACACGTGGCATTGCCATAGCAGCAGAGGAGCCAGTAGTAGAGATCCCTTTGTTGTTCAGCACAGTGCCCTGTGACCCACTCCCCAGCACTTCTAGGGAAGGAAAGTTATTTGGGCACCTACAATGAAATAGGATGAAGGAGTATCCCAGAACTCTATAGCTTTGATATAGAATTTGAAATTCTGGGCACTTATCTTCAAACTGAATGTGGAACCTTAATGCACTTTCACTGGAAGCAGCTTTGTGAAGTTTTGGAAAATAAAACAGGCACATAATCAGAAATAGGCACCAGAAGGTACTAAGAGCTACAAACTTTCACTTACAGGACATAGACAATTCTTTCATAATCAGTGACATAAAAAATGAGTGTCAGAGGAGAAATGCAGTTATTTCAATTGGAAATTAACATGACTTCATTTTAACACACTGATTTGCTATAATGGAGCTACACAAATTCCATGAGCCTAGAGAAGTGTGGTTGTCTTAACAACAGTGGTCACCAACTGGTCTATCTCGATTGACCGGTAGATCCTGGAACCTCTTGAAGTTCATCCTGGGCTGGGGGAGCTGAGCGTGCATGTGCGTGTGCACGTGCCCACCCCTCCCACCTCCCAGCCCAGCATGTCAGTTGGTGGGGGAGGGAAGGGGCGGAGGCCTGGGGGGCATGTGCAGTGGAGCTTGGGGCACAACGCCTAGTCCGCCGTGGCAGCTGCCTCCACCACGCACAGATTGGAGGGGCACATGTCCCCCGCAAATGCAGGGCAGCTGCAGCAACTCTGAGGTAGGGAATGGGGCAGACCCTGCACAGTCGGTGAGGGGCAGGTGATGGAGCCACGAGTGGCTCATCCGGGGGGTGTGAGGAAGGGAGGCACGCAGCCCAGGAGGGCACAGGGGGCGTGTGCCCCTGGGCGTGCCCATACAGTGGGCTGCGGGCTGGGGTGGCGCTGGCTCTTTGTGGCTGGGCTGTGGCGGCACTGGGAGTGAGGCCATGGGGGAGGGGGCATAACCCCCCGCCCAACCACCGCTCCCAGAGCCAGAGCCACCCATCCCCAAATGCAAGTGCAGGTCAGACCCATTAAGAACAGTCCGCCACAGCCTAGCCCCCACACAGGACTTGGGGGCCAGGTGCTGGCAGGTACGGGGGAGAGTGGGCTGCAACTGTGCACTTGGCCCGTGCTTGCGCTTGGGGAGGGTGGCGCTGGTGCTGGGAGCCTCCAGTACCACCCCCCACCATGGCCTCACTCTTAGCGCCACTGCAGCCTGGCCGGGAAGAGCCAGAGCCACACCAGCCCCGGCCCCAGCCCCAGCCCGCCTCGTGTATAGATCTGGGGGCACGCACCCCCCATACCCTTCCAGGCTGCATGCCCCCCCTCCCTGAGCCCCACCACAGACAAGCCACTCGCAGCTCCATCCCCTGCCCCGCACTGGCTGTACAGGGCTTGCTCCTGCCCCAGCCCCATTCCTTGCCTCCCTGCTGTTGTTGGGGAGGCAGAACAAGGCCCCATCGGTGAGGGAGGGAGTGGGGCTAGGGCTGGGGGTTCAATCTGCCCTGCTCCCCACCCCCATGGTCCTTTCCCTTCCTCCCTCCCCTTCCCACAGACTAACCTGCTGGGCAGGGGGTAGATCTTCAGTTTCTTTTAAATTCCAAAAGTTTTCTCCAACCTAAAAAGGTTGGAGACCACTGCTTTATAGGATCAGAGCCCTGATACAGCTGTCATTTAACTATGAAGCAAATAAAGTAATTCAAAACCCCATCCTAAATTGTTTCATCTCATTCTGTAAAGCACATTTTTTTAGTGTTTCTAATATTTGCTAAGTTTTAGTTTTGTTCCCAATTAGTAATGCAAGAGATTAGTAGTATTGTCTCTTAATATTTGAAAAGCAAAAAAATTCTGTATCACAAGTTCACATTTGGAGATATGGGTTTTTATGGAAGCAAGCATGAAGATTAACGCATGTTTAAGGGATATAACAATGAATTTGAAAAATACATTTTGGAGTTAAAAGTACTAAGAATATTCTGTTTGTGGCTTAAAACTAAGTATAAGGAATTTACCTTTTTCTGGATTTCTTTAGTTTGGATTTTTCTTTGCTTTTTCTTTTTTGCTTTTTTTCTTCTTCATCATTTGTACCTATGGGTATACAAGTTGTAATTTACACAAAATATTCTCTCTTGCAAAATACATTTTATACTAAACAACTTGAAACACCAAATTCTTTTCTTCTCCAAAACCAAAATATTTTCTCTTACTTTTTCAATCTGTTCATTACAAGAGATTTTACAGGGCAGTAGCACTTTGATTATACCTCTCACGTTCTAAATATCAACATCCAAATATGTTTTGCACAAAAACATGGTGAGAACTCCTAATTCACAGACTTATATATTAACTGCTTCTGTCTCCACAGACAGGATGCTTGTATTTCAACATCTTCATTAACAATCTGGAAGATGGGATGGAGTGCACCCTCAGAAAGTTTGCAGATGATACCACGCTGTGGGGTGTTGCAGATAAACTGGAGGGTAGGGCTACGATTCAGAGTGACCTAGACAAATTGGAGGATTGGGCCACAAGAAATCTGATGAGGTTCAACAAGCACAAGTGCAGAGTCCTGCACTTAGTACAGAAGAATCCCATGTACCACTACAGGCTGGAGCCTGAATGGCTAAGCAGCAGCTCTGCAGAAAAGGACCTGGGGGATTACAGTGGACGATGAGATGGATACGAGAAAGCAGCGTGCCCTTGTTGCCAAGAGAGCCAACAACATCTGGAGTACTGTGGCTAATTCTGGGCCCCCCACTATAGAAAAGATGTGGACAAATTGGAGACAGCCCAGTGGAGGGCAACATAAATGGTTCAGGGGCTGGGGCACATAACTTATGAGGAGAGGCTAAGGGAACTGGGTTTATTTAGTCTGCAGAAAAGACCAAGGAAGGGGGGAGAGGGTTGACAGCAGCCTTTAACTACCTGAAGGGTGGTTTCAAAGAGGATGGAGCTAGACAGTTCACAGAGGTGACAAATGACAGAACAAGGAGCAGTGGTCTAAAGTTACAGCAAGGAGGTTTAAGTTGGATATTAGGAAAAACTTTATCACTAGGAGGGTGAAGCACTGGAACAGGTTACCTAAATAGGTGGTGGAATATTCATCCTGGGTGGTTTTTAAGGCCCAGATTGACAAAGCCCTGGCTGGAATGATCTAGTTGGGGATGGTCCTGCTTTGAGCAGGGGGTTGGACTAGATGACCTCCTGAGGTACCTTCCAACCCTGAGAAGGGAATTGGTGAGTATTTATTCACCAAGGCGCACAGAAGGGAATTGGTGAGTATCTATTCACCAAGGCGCCCCCGGGGGTTACAAGAAATAATGGCCACAAGCTAGCAGAGAGCAGATTTAGATTGGACATTAGGAAGAACTTCTTCACAGTTAGAGTGGCCAGGGTCTGGAACGGGCTCCCAAGGGAGGTGGTGCTCTCCCCTACCCTGGGGGTCTTCAAGAGGAGGTTAGATGAGTATCTAGCTGGGGTCATCTAGACCCAGCACTCCTTCCTGCTTATGCAGGGGGTCGGACTTGATGATCTATTGAGGTCCCTTCCGACCCTAACATCTATGAATCTATGAACCCTAATTTTCTATAATTTATGTCTCTTTTACAGTTCTCATGCGAATATCCTCTTTATCAGTAAAACCTGAACTCTGAAAGAACTCACATCTCCAAGATTTACCAAACATCCTCCTAGTTTTCCTTCTCTCTGTCCCCATACTATTTGGGAAAGCAAGGTTTGAGTTCATGTAAATACTCAATAAAAGTAACTGGAGTAGGACTCATCCATGACCAGTGTGACACTAAGGCTATATTTCACCCTGCTATAACATGACAGAAAGTCATATCAACAACTTGATACTGAAACCAGGATACCAGAGAAGAACTAAGCAATAAACAACATACAGAGTTAAGGAGCACTACATGATAAAACAGCTTAGCTAGCTGACTAGGATGGTCTTAGTCCCGACTTAGAACTGGTGGATGGATTAGATCAGGGGTGCTAAAACTTCAGCCCACGGACCAAACGTGGCCTCCAGAGCCTTGGAATCCAGTTCGTGGGGCTCCACATGGGTCAGAAAATTTGGTGGTGGGTCACAAAATGTTATCACCACCCTCCCCACTACCAGATCCTAAGCTCTGTGGCAGGTCAGAGTCAGGTCATGTTTCTTTCCCTCTACCAGGCCAGGCTGGGGCTGGACCATGCACCCTTCCTCCCCCACACTCCTAGACCTGTGTGGCTGATTCAGAGCTGGGCTATGCCCCTTTCCCCTCATAGGGCCAAGTCAGAGCCAAGTCATGACTCCTTTCCATGCAGCTGGATTAGGCTGGGCTGCTGAACAACAAGAAAGATTTCTACACTTCCCTGCCTGTCTGCCGTCTGATACCACCAGGGAAGGAATCCTGCCTTATCTGCCTAGCAAAGAGCAACTGACAAAGATACTCCCAGGGACCCAGAGGAACATACTTCCAACTTCAGCTTTCTCTGTGCAAAAATGAAGTTTATTTTCTACCTATGGGGACTTTTAACCATCTTTAAATTTTCCCTGAGCCTGAGGAAGGGTGTGTGCACCTGAAAGCTTGCAGAAAAAGATATATTTTTTGTGATTTCTTAGTTGGTCTAATAAAAGGTATCATCTCTTGAAACCAAGAATTCTAGAGTTTTGCATTTCTCTAGTGAGCTACTTAGAGCTCATTGCACATGTGAAGCACAGCCAAAGGGAAGCACAGCCTTGGTGCTATACCACCTCTGGGATCCAACCCTGCATACATCTTTATCACAAAACCTATTTATAAAAGTATCCACAAATGGAAGCAAATGATTTTGATGGCATCTAAAGTTGATTTTAATTCAATGTTTCTTTAACTGTGGACCCAAGGTGCATTGATTTAACTGTAAGCTATCTATTATTCAAACAGCAAACTTGCGCCTAGGAGCAACACCTATGCATTCTCAGATAGCTAACAGGGGAGAGCACTTCTGACTTAGCACCACTCATTTGAAGATTGATGTTGGGGTGGAAGAGATGGGATTGACAATTTGAAAGAAGTCCACAGCCATTAAGGTGTATTTCATCAGAAGAACAGGTAATGGTTGAGTTTCCATTTTCAGTCAGCAACAAAACTGCAAAATTATAGAAGAATACACAGCTAGTTTGCAGGATACATCTAGCTGGTCTAATAAAAGATATCACCTCTGCCACGAGTTCTGATTCCTTCCCACTAGTTTGGAAGCTGATTTCAGTTTTAGTATTTTGCAAGTTATTAGTAACACAGATATGTAAAAACCCATTAATTCAAAAATTGTAATTGTAAGGTTGCCAGCACTGAATTAAAATAGCCCAATGCTAAATTTTGATCAAATATGCAGATCAAACTTACTACTACACCATTTAATCATGGCACTTCCTTCATCTTTAGAACTTTTTTCTTAGGGAAAAATCTACTTTTCTGTGCTGAATTAGACTGGTTATCAAGTATCTATGAGTAACCATCATTCTCTTGACTTTTTGAAGCTGAGTTAACCAAATAGGAAGAAAAACAAACAAACAAACAAACATATAGCACTTCCACAATTCAAAACAGGAATCTATACTAGCCAGATGATCTATACTAAAGAGCATAAGATTCTGTCCTACACATCTACTTAAAGCTAGCTGTTTCACCAGGGTTATCTTTTTTCCCAAATGAGTGGCCAATTCAGAGGCACAGATGCAAAACCCCTAGGTTCAAATTTACTTAATTTTTGTGAACAAACTTGTTCCCGACCAGATCTTCAAAATGGAGAATTTTTTTGCTGAGCACTTCAATATGCTACAAGAGGTGTCTCAGCATTTCTTTTGAAGGGTTCTAGCAATACAGGAGATGTTGGGACAATACTTATTTCTACCCCTCCATCCTAATGACCCAACTGTTAGGTTTTGAACAGGAAGTGGAGGCATAATATGGACAAAAGAGTATAAAAAATTAAGACTGAAAATGCAAGTGCATGAAAAATAATAAGTGCATCAAGGCTGGTATACATAAGACTAATAATAAATAGCAACTTCAAAGTAACAGCAGGTGACCAAGTCCCAACTATACCTAAACTGGTAGGCTCAGACTATGCTAAAACAGACTCCCATCAGATGTATCTTTCTGATTAGACCTTTGTCCATCCAGAGTTGCCATCTCCATATAAACTTGAGTACCTGTGAATTACTTCATCCCACCCAATTCTCTCTCTGCAGAATTTGAGGTTTATTCTTCTAAGACACCAGACAGACATAACAACCTGTTGCTCTGCAACTGTTATATCAGTATGATTCTGTTAAACTGCTCAAACTTTAACCCTGCCTCATCCAGGATCAGGTTTAGGGTAATTTAACTCACTTGTATTAATACAGGATCATGCTGCATATTCCCAAGGAACAGCTGTCCCTCTCATTCAACTCAGCTCCAATGTAGGTTTTCCATATTATACATGAACAGATAACACCAACTATTAATTCTCAAATCCAATTTACTAGTTGCTTTCAAACAAAATCTTGCTTAGGAACTAAAGACAATAACTAGACTAAAAAGATACACAATAAAAGCCTTTTTAGGTAACTGCTTTGATTAGCAAAGGAAAAATTTCCAAGTATAAAATGACAGTCACAGTACTTTAAAAGATTTATTTTTTAGTTTATAATGTTCTACTAATTTAGAGCTTACTCTTTTTCTCTCCTATGGATTGCAGTCTTATCAGTTCTTCTTCCTCACTGTCTTCACTGCTTGTACTGCTAACATCTAAAACAATGTCTCTTTTAGGGTCCACGCGCAGAAAATTTCGGCATTCAAATGTCAGATGACCAGCTGAATAAAAAAAAGGTTAAGACAGAGAGAAAAACATGACATGTTATGAAGCGATACTGAATAGGTACAGACATTCGCTCTTCCACAAGAAATGCTCCTGGGAGTGATTTAATCCTGATTGTTTAACTCAGGGTTATTTTTACTTCTGGAGTGGCAATTTTTGCTCTGGGAGAATACTCCCAAACATCTGTATACTCAGGGTTTCTCCTGGGAAAGCAGCAATGTGGCCACTGAAGACTTGCTGCTTTGGGTTGTGAAGTATACATTTTAGTATTATGGAGACTTGGTGAAGTGTTGGACTAAAATTCTAGTCCATCAGTGGAGAAATAAATGAGGGTCAATTTGAAAGAGTACAGGAAGACTTTTGGGAGTTGTGCACCGGGGAAGAAGTTTGTTGACTGGAGATGAGTTTTCTTGTTTGCCCAGCATATCGTTCTATCCATCAATGTTTCTCTTGTAGTTTTCAAACCTTTCTAAGCTTTTGTATTATTTTCTTTGAGTAAATACTTCAAAAACAAAGTAAAAAGTTTTGCAAATGAAAAAGAATGTTTTTAGAGCAAAATGTGAAATCTATTTCCCTTCCAGCAACAAATGATATCTGTGCCAGTCAAAGAATAACTGAAAAATGTGCAAGAATATTATTTGTCATTTGTATTTTCCAAAATAAAGAATACATGTCAACAGTTATTAAAGCTTTAAAGACACAGCAGGTTGCAAGAACACAGTGTACACAGAAAACACAATTAAATATGAAAAAGATTAAATCAGAAATGTAGAAAGACAATAGGAGCGATTAAAATTTGAGGGTATGTTTTCTATGATGAGCTCAAGATCAGAAATTCCAGGGTAAAGGTGATACAAAACGTTTTAGTACCCTCCTCTGGTTATTGTACCTATAATAAACACTTCTAGCTCTGAGACAGTAAATTGACTAATTCTTCTATAATGCAGTAATTATTACAAAAGTCAGCTCATTAAAAGGACTTTATCTGCAGAAGCAGCTGTCTATATGTATGCATATTTTTTTAAAAGGAAGCAAAAAATCCCAAGTTTGTATCCCAGCAACAGATAAGAAAATGAAAACCCATCTGAAAATAATGGACAAGGGGAAATGTGAAAACCAGAGCTCTAAACTCAACCTTTTGTAGAGCTGTCAGCTGAAAAAATAATTTAACCGTATACAAAAAAGGAGCCCAGCCAGAAGTCTCCACAGGAACCAGGGTAGTTACTGAAACAAACACAGACTCTTCATATCAAAGATAGGTTCCTGAAGGCAAAGCAGTAGGGAACATTAACAAAAGATAAGTCGCTTGACTTTTCTAACAAAGTTTCTCTCTTCCAGAAAGTTTCCAACATTTTACATATTAAACGAGATTATTCTGAAATCGTTGGGAGTCTTCAGAGGGACTTATAAAAAAAAAATTAAAAAAAATCAACCCAGCGAACGAGCGAGAAATTTATTAAAATTTCAGCAAGCCACATAACCTGTCTTTAACAGAGAACTAAAATTGTTTGAAAATGGTATCAACAAAATGATCTTAAAAATTAAGAAAATGATTTAAGTAAAAGCAGGTTTTATTACTAGACCAGTCCCCCTCACCTCCCCACCCCCCAAAAAGACAATAAATTTAGGCCATTTATAAAGAGAGTAGCCATCAAGCCATCCATATGAGACAACATGGAAATGCTAAATGATAATACAGTGTACTCAACCCAAATTATGCATTTATCTTTTAGGCATGAAAGTTAACTGCTTTATACTACACAGCTCCCAAACTTTTTTCTTATTGCTTACATTGTAACAGACATTGGCCAGGTACAGACTTCACAATTTTACCAGTATAAGTGACCGGAAACCAGCATATGCCCATAACAAAACAGATGTTTGGCACACAGACTGGTTTAAAAATGGCAGAACCTGGTCTAAGAGTTGGCCCCTTGCTCCCCCACATCCAAACTACAGGGCAAATGTGTGTTCTGTCTGCTACCAATCTAAACTACGCTGCTTACAGAAATCCGTGCAACTTAGACTGATTCTACCTCAGGCTTTTTGAATGCCAGTATCTAGTCATTATCTGCATGAACTGCTTACGTACCGTATTTACTCAAATCTAAAGACAACCTCTCTTCCCCCCAATTATTATATTGCAGACAAAGAAAATTATAAATTTGTTTTAATTTTCCATGTCTAGAAACCAGTTACTGAAAGGTTGTCTTAGATTTCATAGACATTAGGGCTGGAAGGGACCTCAGAAGATCGTTGAGTCCAGCTGCATGCCCCAGGGGCAGGAAGTCAGCTAGCGCCAAAGGATCCCAGCAAGGTAAGTGTTCAAATGTTTATTAATCAATGCGAGCTTATGACCCGCACTTACTGGGAATTCTTTGTTCAAGGGGAATAACTGCAATCCCTGATCCCCATCATGAATGGGGTTCAACGGGTTACCCGCACCTGCTGGGACAGAACAGACACGCTGAGCCAGTCAGTGTAGTGTGCGTGCAGGCCTGGACATCTTAAATTCATCCTTCCCACCACTGTCACAGGGAAAGCAGCAGCTGAGAAGCAGCCAGCGAAGCCCACAACCCTGTCCCTCCTTGCCACGTCTCCTGTGCCTGCACCCCTGCCACTTGTCCCTACCAGTGCCTTCCTTCTCCTACCACTTGTCCCTCTCTTGTGCCTGCCCCTCCCTGAGCTCCCCTTGCCCAAGCATCCTTTGCTGTCCCCCTTTTCCTGTTCCCCATGCTCTCCCTGCACTGCATGCCCCTTCCTTGTGCTCCTTTCTCTCCATGTTCTACTTCTCCCACTCCCTATGCATCCCTTTCCCCATGCCCCTTCCCCCACTTCCCCCATTCCACCCCCACACTGTATGCCTTTTCCCTGCATTTCCCCCACACCATGTGCCCTTCCCCCCATACTCCCCGCTGCACTGCACCCCGCTTGCTCCACACTCCCCCTTTCCTGCATCCTATCCCTGTGTTTCCCCTTGCCCAGCATGCCGCTTCCCCCATAATCCCCATGGCACCCCTTCCCCTGTGCTCCCACCTGTATCACACACCTTTTTCCCCATGTTCCCCCCTGTACTGCACTCCTGTCACTCTACGTGTTCATTTCCCACATCCCGCTCACTCTGCATATCCCTTCCCCTGCACTCACCACCCTTTCCCTTGTGCCCCCCTCCCCCCCACCCGGCACATGAGCCATCTGAGCCCTGCTCAGAGTTGCAGCAGCTGCTTACCTTGCCTGGCATGGCCTGCTTCATCGAGACTAAGTACAGACATTCAAAAAACCCAAGCCTGAATGGATTCAATCTCTGGAGGTTACTTTAACCTGCATAGATTGAACCGGCATGCAAGTGAATAGACATTTAGTTTTGATTCTGGAAACACAGGCACATGCCTGCAGTGGCTCAGGCCAAAAGCCAGTTGGTGCTAAAACACAGCTCTCTGACACTTCCTCTTCCTGCTGCCCCTGAGGTCTTTGGGATTTGCAGTCCAGCATCAGGGATGGGGTCAGGCCCCCTGCAGCCCTAAGTATAATTGGGGAGGGGTTTCAATCCTTCACCCTGGCCTGCAGGGACTCCAGCCAGGATGTGCCGAGAGGGGGAGGGGGGGAAGCAGCTTTTGCCAAGCTTTGGGAGGGGGAGAAGGGGGAAGCGTGGCCAAATCCCAAACCCTGGCCAGATGCCAGACCCAGCATGGCCTTCTAAGGGAAAGGGGGCAGGAAGGGGGCTTATTCCCCCCTCTGTCCCCTCTCTACCCAGGACCCCAGCTGGGACTTGCCTGGCTGAGGCGCAGCAGCCCCTGTTGGGGTCCCTCCCCCCTCGTTGCTCCAGGGGTGGGGACATGGCCCCCTGAGGTGAAGGGGGCAGGGAGGGGGTTTATTCCCCCCTCCATCCCCTCTCCCACCAGGGAGACCACAGCTGGAGTGTGCCAGCCCCGGCCACTGTCTCCACCACTTGCTCCCACCAGGCATTCCCCACACTGGGGTGGACGGAGCGTCCCACAGGAGCCCCCCATGCTCCTGGGGGACACTCCATCCGCCCCAGCACTGCAGTGATCACGAGCCACACTGCTACTTCAAGGTATGTAACAAAAAAACCAACTTCTAAAGCTGTGTCTGTATCCGAATCACGAATCAGCATTCAATCTTCAGATTCGGCCGAATCGAATCAGGGACAGTGATCCGAATCAATGGATCGAATCGCTGTCCCTGATTCGGGCCGAATCTGAATCAAACAGGGCCCGTTCCGCACAGCCCTATTGCCAATTGAAATGCCAACAAAAAAAAACTTTAAATTCCAATTTGTTGACTATTTGCTTCTTGTTGAAATACGTAAGACACTAATAGTACATTATAAAGATCTATACTAAGATTTCCCAAAGTTGAAGGAGGGATGAAAACTAGAGAGAAGAACAGAAAGTGAAAAGTTGTATAAAATTTGATAGGTAGGCTAGCAGGAGAGGGGAAATTGGTTGATTTTCCTGAAGCAGCAGCTCCACTTTAATAAGTTTGGGAAATGATGGGCTATAAGCATACTTACGATAGCCACATTTCTTGCATCCTGCCCTGATGTTATCCTTATTTCCACCTGAAAAACAGAATTCCATTACTAACAACAATCAACTAGAACTTATGCTAATGCAGTTTCTTTTTAGCCTTTATTTTACTATGCTCTTAGATCAAGTCATGATATACTGCACTGGTTATTCATTTTGGAAGTTATTTATTTAATCAGTTTCTGTTACCAAAAGGCTGGCATTCATAATGTAAAAGAGAAATAAAAGCAGTGATGTTATAATATCTTCAAGTTTGTTTTTTTTGTAAGGGACCCTGTCACGCTAATTGTAACATTCTTTGTCAAATCAGTTAGGTCCTAGCACTTGCCAAACAATTATCCCATTGCAAAATTAGCATGGACCCCCTACATTCACTAACACGGACCCCCTACATTCAGTAATTGCATATACTTAAGGTGAATAACTTATTTTAAAAGTACTAAAATAATTAGCGTAACAAAAAGGGAACCTTAAAAAAAAAACACCAAATTGTTTCAACATTTCCAAAATAAAATGCTTTGACATTAAATGATTTATTTCAACTGTTCTGAAACAGTGATTTTTGGTTTTAAAAACTGCCAAAAGTTAAAAATAGATTGACACTTGAAAATGCAGTTTTTGCTGTCACTGAAAACCAAAAATTGTTTTAATCAGTTTTAATAATTTTTTGCCTCCTTTCCCGATTTTTGTTTCGTCTATTGAAACAAAAAATATATATTCATAGAGTTATGTCATGATTTCAATATTCTAAGATTAATGCCAACTATAGAAAGTAATAAATCAACACCCTATGTGTGTTCTACTCATTGTCTCTTTTGTACCTCTCTATTATCCATCATTTCACATACAGCATCGTCACCCTCAACTTGAATCTATGGATAAATTGTATACAAGCAATAAACCATGCTATATTAATCTTCAAAATACACACTTAATTCCAATATTGTTGGGATTGCCATGTTTTATTGTACCTGTCTGGTTTTCTATTAGTTTGCAGAAGTTAGCCCATTGTATTAGGTGACTAAAGGTTTATACATACCAAAATTTAAACACTGAAGGTATACAATAAGATATATTAGCCAAAATAAAACAGTAGCATCAACAAATACTAAGATCCACTGCAACTGGTACAACTGCTGAGAATATTCAGATTTTATTAAAGGGGCAAAAGGCTTCTCTCTCAGCCAAGAAGAAACAATTTATTTATGGAAGACACTTATGAAACCCTCCCTTCCCCTATCTTTTTCTTTTTTTGCACAAAGCATCATAGAAAAGGTACTACAGTAGCTCTCCACAGTACAGAATTTATTCTACTCTTATAAAACTAATGTCCTATTTCAATCAAATCACAATATATCACACTTCAGAATTTAAACAAACTGCTATCTCTAACCGTCTGTACCCTGATGTTGACCAAGTCATATATTTAGTAGCTTTCTCTCTGGAAGGGTTCTCTCTCTCTCTCTCTCTCTCTCACACACACACACACACACACACACACACACACTTTAATGGTGAAAAACAAAGACTTGTATTCCAAAGCTCTAGCAGTTTTAGAGTTTACAGGTACAAATATTTCAGACCTTTGGAAGGTGGAGAACAGCAATAGATATACTTTGTGTACCAGTTTTTGGTGGTGTTAATTATACAGTAATCTCTTATAATATTATTTTGAGTACTTCCAACAGGACAGGGGGACAAAATAGGTGGTTTATATGAGCAGTGAGAGAGAATAAAAGAAAGAAAAACAGCCTAAAGAACAGTGGCATAAATCTTATTAATTTGTCACTGGGTAAATCATCACTATGGTCTTATTAATTGGAGCACCGAACCCCTACCAGAGTTCTAGTGATTTGTAAACAAAACATTTTGGTTAATTCATCATCTGTTATAGCATAATTAGTCATTTCCAAATGTACACTACGCTCATTCTAAATGACAATGAGATTTGTTTCTGATTATTAGTGATTTAAAAAAGTAATGACCTACGCTATTAAGGCAAAGTACTGGATACTCTTCAACTTTTCTTAGCGCACTAAAACCTAGATGATCAACCATTCCATATAGCAGAATTATCTTATCTTTTATTTTGGTGGTGACTACATACAAGAATACAAAGCAGAAATTGTTGTAATGGAATAAATCAACTATGTAATCTTTATATATCAAGTGTAGGCAACATTTTTGGGCAGAGTGCCAAAAACAACTGCAACCTCAACTTGTAAGATGTTGGCATACCAGGGGCAGACTTTGGGAAGGGTGGGGGGGAGAAGGGAGGGGAGCTGCAAGGGGCCTGATCTTTGTTGTGGTAGCACAGCCCTGGCCCCTTCCCTGCCATCTGCCCTGAGTTGTGTGCGCCAAGCAAAATGTCTTTGTGTGCCACACTGGCACCCGTGCTGAGAGTTGCCTACTCCTGTTATATAGCAAGCACTCCAAATTTTTGTAGTAAGGAATTGTACATTAAGTGAGCCAGAATACATACAACTTGTACTCGGAATTTGTGTAATAAAGAAAAAAAAAGTATTATAAGTGTAAAAAAATCATTATTAACTATGTCTCAATATATCAGACAAAACATATTGCAGCAAAAATTGAAAATGGCTAATTACAAGTAAGCCGTTCTCACAAGGCTTCTTGGAGTGATGAATTAATCTGATGTTAATGTATTTATTTTAGTGCACACACTGCCCCATAACCCTTTTTGGAGAATTAAAATTGCATTAGATCAGGTGTGGACAACCTGTGGCATGTGTGCCACAAGTGGCACAGGCAGCCTGTGTGAGAGAGACAGTAGTTCAGGGAGGGGACAAGTAGGACATTTGTAGATAAGGCAAGAAGGAAAAAGCAAATGGGGCAGGGAGCATAGGGAAGAAAGCATAAAGTAGAGCAGCACATCAGGCAGGAGAAGGGCCTGGAGCGGCACTCAGGGAAGGTGCAGGGCTAATTTGTGGCATACCTGCCATAAAGTTTGGCCTCCACTGCATTAGTGCATCTTACCTAAATCCCCAAAAGCAAAAAAGTCTCCGGATTCCTTACCACCATCATATATTTCACGTAGGGCCCCTCTATAAGTACAGCTAAAGGCATGATGGGATCTAATGCACAATCCACACAATTACACCTCCTGCAATGTCACATGTGCACAGCAGGAGGTGTGACTGTGGGATCACAAATCAGATCTCATTATGGCTTATTGCCAGTGCAGGCAGAGCCTGATCCTGAGCTCTCCCTGAACCAGCAAGAAGCAAGCTCCCACAGCTGGGAGTCCCCTCAGCTGACAAGTTTCCCAGCCACAGGGGTATTGTTGGCTACAAATGTCCAACTCGGGATCCTTAAAATTCTGGTTTATTAGGCAGATTGAAACACTGTAATGAGTTAAATCATAAACCTTGGGGCTGGTCCCCACACACACACATGCACACACACAGTAGCAAGCTACAGAGTCAGGTATACCTATCCTACAAGCGCTGGAGTCTGCCGTCGATGGCCAGTCGAGGCTTCTTTCAGCGTGGTGTTATCCTTCAGAAGGGGGTCACCAGCTGGTCCTTCTGGCTGGACAGGTCTGGTCGAGTTGGAGATCAAGAGGGCGCCACTGAGGGTCACTTTTCACTGCCTTTTATCTGTCCCTGGCAGACTTTGGTGACTCCCCAGTTTTCAGGTTTGCCCAATCCAGGGGTCGTTGACCCTCGTGGGACTTCCCCCGCCTTGGTGGCTACTGGATGGCATCTGTCAGCCCCAGGGGTCGTCCGCATGTACGTGCAGGTTTGGGAGTCCGTTGATGAATTTTGAATAGGGCTCTGGGAGTGATCTGGAGATATTCAGCCCAAAAGTTGGTCCCCGGCGTTGATTAACTCAGGCCAGGGCTTCTAGCCCTTGATCAGTGAGGTTTATAGATTTCCCGGTTGTTACATTGTCTTCTATTGAATTCTTCCCTTGGTTGATCTGCAGCTTCCAGATGTTAACTTCTGTCTGCTACTAGGTTACACATTCAATCACCTTACACATTCAATCACTGATTCAATCGCTCTTTCAGGGGCCAGCCTGATATAGGGAAGGGCAGTTTGATTCCTGCCCTTGTTAACATTGTTACAATGTATAACTTACTTATGAAACTAAAACACATTTAGTTGAAAGTTGAAAGGTGAGGAGTATAAAATATAAGCTACAAATGCCATGGCACACAAGTAGATAAAAAAAATACCAAAATACAAGGGGAGATACAAAATACGCACACACAAATTTTAAAACACAATTCCTTATCTTAAAGTGAGAGAGAGAGGAAGGAAGAAAAGGTAGAAAAAGAGAAACATATCCAAAGAGGGGAGAGCAAATGCAGGCAAGAGGAAAAGGGGGCTTTCTGCTACAGTACTGCAAGCACCTCTGCTGCTTGCACATATTTTGTGGAAAAACTTTGAAACTTTTTTATCATGCCATTAAGTGATTGAACATGTGGCTGGGTGAACACTTAAAAGGCCTGCTTAGCTGGTTAATCAATCACACCTGAAGTGTAATTTGTAGACAGGTCCTTACAGTGTTATTGAAATCACCTGTCAAAGTGCCTCAAACCACCTCCTCTTCTGAAAACCTTTAATGCAATTCTTTGAGTAGTTCTTGGGTGTAAACAGAAGTGATCTGCACACATTTTACAGTGCTGTAATTTACAGCAGTTTTTATACAGCTATAAAGTTATAGCCATAGGTGCTGAGAATGTACAGGCCTGAGGGCCCTGGCTATCCTCAGGAAGAAGGCTGTCGGGGCCCAAACCTGAAGATTAAATAATGCTTCTCCTTTAAAGGAGAAAAACGTGAGAAACAGGGTTTATCTTTGTAGGCTGCAAGGAGCTGCTTGGGGCAGGGGGGAGCAGGGAGGGCTATAGGTGGAAGGGGGTGACACAAGCACATGATAGCTAAGCAGTGGTGGAGAGCAGCTCCCTCCAGGTAAGTCTATGGGGGCGAGTGATGAGGGGACACAGGTGACATGTTGGGAAGGGTGGAGGCGCACAGGCGATGCAGTACAGAGGGGCAAGGGGACCACAGTGATGTGGCAGGGAAGAGGGGGAGCACAGGCAATGTGGAGGAGAGGGGCAGGGGAGCACAGGCAATGCATCAGGGGAGCAAGGGAATACAGGCAACGTGGCGGAGAGGAGTCGGGGGATGAGGAAGGTGACACAGCGGGGGGGCATATGACCCCCAAGATTTCTGCACCCACAGCAGGACATGGGGCACAGGGCTGCAGCCAGGGTGGACCAGCTCCAGGTAGGAGCTGCCTCTGTGGCCCAGCAGGTAGGACCCAGCGCAGGACAGAGCACCATGGCCACCAAGGTGAGGTGTGGAAGTGGCGTGGAATTGTGCTCCTGCTGCTGCTGGAGCCAGAGGGTGTCTCACCTTGGGGGCCAGGGCAGTGTGGTGCTCCCTCCTGTACTGGGTCCTGCCCACTGAGCCCCTGAAGTGGATCCTGCCCAAGGCTGGTCTGGCCAGGCTGCAGCCCCATACCCTGCTTTGCGCACAGGAATCTGGTGGAAGGCACATGGTCCCTCCCACCCCCTCACACATTACCTGTGCCCACAACCCCCCTTTCCCACATACCTGCCCCATTCCTCACATGCTGGGGGGGATGGCACACATCCATCATCTTGGCCACCCCCTACCCTAGGCAAAAATGAAAGTTGGCGCCTATGGTTACAGTGTTCTTAAACTTGACAGAAGTGCATGGTTTGGAGAGGAAGGGGGGAAAGGTCTCTGAATCTCACTGCACTTTCCAGGTTAGGGGGGCAGGGGGCACTCTGTAGCCTCCTCAGTCTTCTCTACTGGTCAAAATTTGACCAGTATACAGAAGTTTTTTAAAGCACTGTAAAGCTAAAATGCTGTAAAATACAGTGCTTCAAATGTAATAACTAATTTAACAAGGGTTAATTTAAAGTGATGTATCCATTTTTAAAGTACTGTAAATCCATACACTTCTATTAAGTCATGGCCAGGCATCCTGGTTTTCTGTTTAAAAGCTGCAGACTCTCTGATCAAAAAAATCCCAAATCCATGTTTTTCCGTGGTTAAAATGAAACACCACTCTCACTCTCTCTCTCACCTATATATATAGATAGAGAGAGAGAGAGAGAGAGAGAATCAGTTGAACACAATGTTTTATATTTACAATGTCAAAGCAATTTGGAAGCCTACCAGTGCCTCAATCACTATAATAAATAAATTCTAAATACCTATAAGTTTTGGCACTTGATTTTGGGTTTTTTTTATCATGGAAAATCAGAGCTCCCCCTGCCTCCTTTGCTCACCAGGATGCAAGTCCAGCTGTGGCTGTTCCCCACACTGCTTTGAGGTGTGGAGCTGCACTGACATGCCAGTGTCCTGCCCATGCCATTGCCCCTTCCTCCCAAGCCACAGTCGCACCAACCCTGCCGGTGTCACTCACTCCCAACCTACAGCCCCCTGCCTGCACCCAGTCCTGCCAGAGGGGGTCCCCCTGCTAGGGCTACAGGGACAGAAACCCGGATCTGCAGTTACCTTCCCTCCCCCAGCAGCACCCAAGCCCCAGCTGCCACCCATGGAGCACAGCTGGAGTGGAGCCTGTGGTGGGGGCAGATGCAGGATGTCTGCTGTAGGCTTGGGGCTCCCTGCCCTGCTGCCCTTCCCCCACGGCCCAGCAGGTGGGACCCCACACAGCAAGGCAGAGTGTGGTGGGGAAGCTTGGTGTCACAGCTGGGAGCCTCGCATTGCCATGATGAGGTGCCTCCTGTCCCATCCCCCCGGACGCAGCACCAAGCCTCCCTGCCCTACTCTGCCGCGCCAGGTCCCACCTGCTGAGATGCAGAGGCCACAGGGGAAGGGCAGCAAGAAGCCCACATCCACCTCTGCCCTGCGCACAAATCTGGAGGACATGTGCCCCCTGTAACACCCCTGGGAGTCTGGGCAGCAGTGGAAAGCCAGGCCCCTTGCTGCCCCCCAAATGAACCGCCTGCGGCTCCATCCCACTCTCCGCCCAAACTCTGTGCCCACACATTTTGGTCCCAGGCCCCATCCTAGCTGGGCAGCAGCTCCAGCCCCACTCCTTCCTCCCTCACTAGGGGAGCCTCAATCCTTCCCTCCCTCCACCCAGGCTTATCTGTGGAGAGCTGCTCTACACTGCGGTGCATGCATGCTGGTGGTGCTCCCTGCCTAATCACCCTTCTCCTGCTCCCCCAGTGCCTTATAGGCTGGAACTCTGCTAGCCTGCAAAGGGAAACCTGCCATTTCCCATGTTTTTCTCCTTAAAAAGAAAAAATCTGGGTTTTCTCCTTAAAATGCAAAAATCGCACTTTCCTGCATTCTTCCCTGTGGCAAATGGAAAACCCAGATCCCCCTGTCATGGCAATAAAGCGCTTTAAATGGTGAAAAAAACAACTTTTATACACACCCCTTGGTTCCATTCCAGCAGGTAGCCCGTGCATAGAGCTTTATAACTGTCCTGCTGCTTTGAGCTAACAGACCTTGTCCATTAGCTCACACAGACATATAACCCAGTCTTCTGGGATTCAAACCCTGCAAACAATTCAATTCAGGGTGCTGTCATGTTAGATGTGGCCACTAGAAAAAGGAATATATAAGGCCAGCAAAGCCCAAACCAACTATAAAAGGCTGCTGAAAGTTTAAATTTTCTGTATGAGTTTTTACTGAACTCGGGATTATTCTGCATCGTGATTGTGGCCAATACTTCCACTCAGCAGTAATTTCACTGATGGCAGAATGAGCTTGATTTGTTATGAAGCAATAAACTCCTCTTCCTTGTTGTGGTGGAGAGGCTTGCGTGCCCTGATGATCCTGAGAATCATGCTGTCTGGACATTTTTTTTGGTAGGGTATCCTATGGCGTTAAGGTCAAAGGTGAGGTTTCAGACAAATAGCGACCCAACCCCAATAACTAGGGCAGGTGGAACTCTTTACCCCTGGTCTGGGAACCTACCTAGGAGAAGGATACTCCAAAACTAAACCTACAGCCTGGAGATCTCTCTACAGCTGTCCTAGTTCACCAGGCACATGAGTTTCAGGCCTAAAGAGCGGGGCCAGTCAGTGTAAACTGTACTCCACTTTAAAGCTCCACACACAGGCAGGAAGAAAACAAGTTGCCCAATAAACTAGCATGGAAACATTTTTAAAACCACAGCATATCCCTTACAAAGCCCTGCTTGGCGATGAGAACTTCTTTCCTTGACGGGTGGGGTATTCTGTAGATCTGGGAAAATGTGCCTTCTGAAAGTGACTTACAGTTCACTTTTTGAATGTTTTTGATGCTGTTGCCTGACTGCTTAACTGAGCTGAAACATCACCAGAAAATAATCTAGAGTGCTTACTACGCCCATTGGTCATCTAGTCCAACCCCTGCCTGACAGGCAGGATCCTCCCTACCCAAACCATCCTGTACAAACCCACATCTAAACTGTGCACGAACAAGCCTGAGCTCAACCCTGACACACCACGGCCCTCACACCCTCACCTACCCCAGGCAGAGCAGGGGACGCGGCAACCCACGTCCAGCTGCTGTACAAGGGGGTCAGCGTATGCTCAGGAGACCCCGGGAGAGGGCCAGGCCAGGCAGAGGAAGGTGATGCCCCACTTCAGGCTGCCAACTTTGTTTGAATCTATTCCGGGAGGTTTCCTCACATGATGTAGAGACATTAATGACCAGTCTACTGTACTGCACTCAGGAAGGCAAATGCACATTACTATTACATTAAAAAAGAAAAACCCACAGGCCTAAACTGGATGCAGCATTTAATGTTTATTTTAAAGAACGCCCTATTACTTGTCTCCCGGGTGACTCTCAGCAGTCTCCTGGAGATTGTATCCAATTCCTGGAGGCTCCCGGGCGATCCTGGAGGGTTGGCAACCCTACGCCCCACAGGTGGGGACAACTCCCCGCACCCTGCGCGGAGGGGGTGTCCCCGCATCCAGGAGCTTGGACTGCGACCTGGCCCCGGTTGCGGGCAGGGCGCTCCCAGCCCGGCCAGGAGACTAGGACACGGGGAAGGGGCCGCCACCCGCTGCCCACAAACAAGGTGCCCACCTGGCAGCGCCATCCTCCGCCTCCGCCTGCTCGGGCCGCGTCGTTCCGGGCCGGGGCTGAGCGCGACGCGCCGTGGGCCGCACCACTCGCCCAGGCG
>NW_005842520.1:870753-872495 GCF_000455745.1 Alligator sinensis
AGCCGCCTACGCACGGCAAGGTGCGGCCGGGGCCGGGGCGGGGGGCGAAGAGCAGCGGGGAATGACCGTGTCGTGCTCCTCGAGGGCGGCTGCGCCACTCCTGGGAAACCAGGAGCCGGGGCCGGATCCGCCCCGTGGACGCTGCCGTCCGGGATACCCGGTCCCTGCTTCCACATCCCCGTGCGGGCCCAGTCCTGCGGTGGGCTGCGCACCGCGGGGCCGGGGCCGGGGCCGGGGCACAGGGCTGGTCCCAGGCTGGGGTGAGGCCTGGGCCCGACTACTCCGCGTGGGACCGACGGCGTGGGCGGCTCTGTTTGAAGCTGAGGTTTCATCACGTGACGCAGTGCATTAATGACTGCTCTGCTGTACCGCGCTCAGGAAGGCAAATGTACCATTGCATTTTAAAAACTCACTGGACTACTGTATACATTAGATTCACCATTTAATATTTATTTTAATGAATGCCGTGTTATTTATCTCCCAGGTGACTCTTAGCAGTCTCTTGGAGATGTATATCTGGCTCTTGGAGACTGCAGGGCAATCCTGGAGGGTTGGCCACTCTAGGGTCCGAACGTGGGAGGCCAGAAGGTGGGTGCCCTGCACGGAGATGGGCAGTGGCTAGCACAGGATATGCAGTCACATGAGATGCTGCAAACCATCTGTCAGGTCATCAGCTCCGGGGCATGCATACCCCTAGGGGTACTTAGAGAGGTCATAGAGGATACTCACGGGCAGGTGAGGACGGAGCGCGCCCCAGGGCACAGCAGGGGCATCCCCTCCAGCGCGCTCCCACATGTTACCTCTTACCTGAGGGACCGAGTGGCCCCACACACGCCGCAGCACCTCACCCCAGCGCACTCTCCTGATTGGCTGCCACCCTCAGCCAATAGCTGATGGCAAGAAAGTGCCGTGGACACCCCCTGCCTGCAGAGCTGCAAGGCACAAAGGGCCTGAATGGCGGGGGTGTGGGGAAGTGTGTTTCTGTGCCTGCTCCCAGGGGCAGGGCTAGGGCGGGAGGGCAAGGGCAGCAGCGCCTCTGATGGATGCGCGCAGGGCTGTCCTTTGGGTAGGGCGAATCAGGGGTGACGGCCCCAGGCCTCATGCTTGGGGGCGGGGCCCCACAGAGCTGGGCAGAATGGCCACAGCCCCTCCCACGGGGCCTGCCTGGAGCTGGCAGCTCAGCCCCACGCCACAGAAGAAGTATCTAGCTGCTTGCCACCCCGCTATCCTCCCGCAGCACGTCACCAGCTTTGCATCTGCTGAAGAGCGGCTCGTCGGGGCACATGAGATCTGCTTGGCCCCTGGGCACCAAATTTCATTGCCTTTGTGGGGGTCCCATGACGCCATGCCATGTTAAAGGGGCCCCACACAGGCTGATTTGCCCTGGGCCCTGCATCCCCTAGGTTTGGCTCAATGTGGGGCGGGGGCACTTGCATGCGGTGGCCACCATCCCACGCCGCCACCTCCCAGGAGCAGGGCCAGAGAGGGCAAGGGCAGCGGTACACATCTGCGGGCCGCACAGGTGCAGCCTGGCTGGCCGGACACAGGGGATGGGGGAGCTCACACGCCACTGCCACCCACCACCACACGCCACTGCCATGCGCAGCTTTTCTATGGACGTGTGGCTCCATGGGGTGCTGACAGGAGGTGCACGATTGGCTGGGCGCAAGGCCTATCAGCAGCCCTCAGAGCCACATGTCCGACTGGCTGTGGGAGAGCTGGGCACAGTGGCAACACTGGGT
>NW_005842520.1:872505-902439 GCF_000455745.1 Alligator sinensis
CCTCCACATGCGAGCCCAGCCCTCCCCCACCCCATTTCCAGCCGCTGCCACCAGAAGGGGTACACTAGTTAAAAAAGTTTGAAAAAAACCTCAGATCTATGTCATAGGCTGCAATATCCACCGTCTGTCATAGACGGAAAGATGCCAAAAGAAAAGAAGTAGAGGATGTTGATAAAAAGCATGGATTTGCAACGTTTTGCCATTACAAGCTTCTGCTGGCAACCCAGCTCTCTGCTGTGACCCACAAATCTGTATTTGCTGGTGATCAGCAGGTGCTATGGAGGGAATATGGAACAGGGAAGGGGTTACAAGCCTGTGGATGCCTCCACTGCTGCCGTAGCACAAGTGTAATGTCAGTGCCCTGGGCCATAGGTTGCCAACCCCTTGTATAATGAGATAAAATGATGCACACAAGTGTCACATGCCAAGTCACCAATGATAAATTCTTATCACATGCTTTTCTTCAGAGCTATATCTTGTGTATCAGCACCACTTTGAGGGGAGAAAAGTCGACAGCCAGTATGTTACGACTGCTGTTGCTGCTGCAAATCCAAACCAATCTTCCACTTCTGCCTCTGCATTTCTCAGATTGGAGAAGGAAAATATTTTTTCATTCAAACTATGGTGTGATTTGATCAGAGACTTCATCTGCAAATGTTCAGTTGCAGTATATTTTGCATGTTAAAAATACGTGTACTTGTTCTGAGGTCCTGTTTAGAGTCTTGGATTTAAGGTAAAAGAGGAAAACAGCAAGGAGGATGGTCCTGGTGGGTATCTACAATAGCTAGGGTATATGTCCTGTTTTGGCCAGGACAGTCCCCAGTTTCATGGGCTGTCCCGGCCAGTTGCCTAAAATTGAAGCAGAAGTCTAGGATTAGAGGCAGCACCCTGCCCACACATACCTGGTGCTGTTCCTCCTGAGCAGTTTCTGGAGGCTGCAGGGGTGCGCTGAGCATGGTATCTGACCTGACCCTCCTGCCTAGTGTGGGGATGGGCTGAGGTGAGGCGGGGGCTCAGGAACAGCACCAGGGAAGGGGGCTGGGGCTCAGGAACATGTACAAGGTAAACCGGCATGGCCACCAGCAGCTTCATGTTCTGCTGCTGCCAAGGTCTGGGCTTCATGTGGCGGCCCCAGGTGACTGACAGTGGCTGGGGGAAGGCGCTGTGTGGCTACATAGTGCAAGCTGGCAGAGCTTAAGGGGCACCACACAGGAGCCTCTCCCAGCCGGGTTCAGCCTCTGCGCATGGAGGAACAGAGCCTGAACCTGGGCCTCCGCACTGTCCCACCCCACCCTGCTCGAACCTCGGCTCTGGGTGGGGGAAGGGGTGCACGCGTGTAGGTCTGGGGTATGTACATGTATGTGACACCCCCCCATCCCAGTTTTCCTTCAAAATAATGTGGTCACCCTGACAATAGCCCACCAGATTAGTAGGAGAGGATGGGTAAGGCCTTTTCAAAACTGGCTAAATTAAATATCTAAATCATATGACGTGTGTGTTCATGAAGGACTTTTCCTAGAACTTCCCATAATAAGTAAGGTATCATGGCAGTGCACATACATCCCAGAAAGTTCTTAGACTGTGTTGGGGACAACTTTATGGTACAGATGGTGGCAAAACCAACTAGAGGAGGATCTTCTCAATTTATTCCTTAACAATGGGGAGGAATTGGTTGAAAATCTGAAGGTGGAAGACAGTGAACTCTTTATCAAGTCATGAGAACTAGCATACAGAAAGAAGGATGGGAAAACAATAAAATAAAAACATTGGGCTAAAGGCAAACAGCTTTTAACAGATTCGGAGAACTGATCGATACTATGCCATAGGAGGCAAGTCTATGGGGAAAAAGGTAAATCAGAAGGATTTATTATTTCTTGAAGATACACTATTAAGGGCATGAGCATGCTATCCTCATAGGAAGCAAGACCTCTGCTTGGCTAAATATTGAGCTCTTCAATTTCTTCAAACTTCAAAAAGGAATCTTACAAAAATAGAAACATGGCTACAAGGGAACACAAAGGGATTGTGGAAGTATGTTGGAAGAGGAAGGATAAGAAAAGTGTCGGTTCCTTCCTGAACAGAGACTAGAAGCCAATATTGCATGATGCAGAAGTGCCTAAAGTATTTAAGGGGTGTACTTGGTAGCCGTGTTGGTCTGAGACAAAAAGACATACAAAAAACGAGAACTCTTGGTTCCAAAATGATAGCTTTTATTAGACCAACTGGAAAATGGCAAGAAAATTGTCCTTTTCTGCTAGCTTTCGAGATTAAAGTCCCTTCGTAAGGCTCTGGGAAAAGTTGTAGATGGTACAAGATGGTAAAAAGTCCCCATAGGTAGGAAATAAACTTCATTTTTGCACAGAGGAAGCTGAAGATAGAAGGTTGTCCCTCTGGGTCCATGAGAGTGTCCATGGACCCAGAGGGACAGCCTTCCATCTTCAGCTCCCTCTGTGCAAAAATGAAGTTTATTTTCTACCTATGAGGACTTTCTACCATTTTGTACCTTCTATACTTCCCAGAGCCTGACAAAGGGACTTTGATCTCGAAAGCTTGCAGAAAAGGACAATTTTTTTGCCATTTTCCAGTTGGTCTAATAAAAGGTATCATTCTGGAACAGAGAGTTCTCGTTTTTTGTATGTCTAAAGTGTTTAATTCATTTTCATTCTTCACACAGAAAAGGTCATCTATTAGATGATGAACAGACTTAACACCAATGATGAGGAAGGGGGAGAGTCAGTTTCACGTAAGAAAAGAACAAGTTAGAGATTACCTATACTGTATATGCAGGATGGTTTCATTAAGGGTAGTGCTCAAATAATTGGCTGAAATAATTGCAGAGTATTGACTGTTGTCTCTGGTGAGGTCCCAGAAGACTAGAAAAAATAAATGTATTTCACATCTTAAAAAGGAAGAGCAAGGGAATTTCTGATTAGGTAGTCTCACTTTTAATACCTGAAAGGATATTGGAGTGTAGTATCAAAGAATCAAATCTGTAGGCACCTAGAAGGTGACGAGGGACAGCCAACATGGATTTGTCAAGAGCAAGTCATGACTTTCTCTGGAGTCTGTCTTGGGACTAACACTATTCAGTATCTTCGTTAACGGATGGAACTGTATGTAGTGTTAATAAATTTGTAGGCAATATCATGTCAAATGGGAGCAGGAATATCATGTCAAATGGGAACAGGAATGGATCTGGGATGCTGAAAACGGGGGCACAGTGGTGGTGGAGCTCTGTGCATGTGTCTAGAGCTCTTGGCAGCAGAGGAGCATACAACTGCACCACCATGCTCCCCCTTGGGAATAGCAGACACTGTGGCATATATACTTAGGAGTAAAAATGATCTCATTACGTTTGGAAAATGACCTGAATTAGAATGAAGTTCTGTAAGGATGAATGGCTAGGAAGGAACAATTAAGTGGAGAGAGAGAAAATGGTGGCAGCTTTCTAGTTTCAGTACAACAGTACAACTGGCTAGTTTCAGTACAACAGAAAATGACTCAAGTTTTAGTTGATCTCAAGTGTCATATTAGTCTATGGTGTTTTATTTTTTCATAAAAAAGTTAATAAGTGGTACAGGAATGTTGAATGTTGAAAGAGTACAGAGAACAGCAACATTATTATAGGTCTAGAGGACATATAACACTAATTCTTTCACACCTTTCCTCAGATGTCATTTAGTCTAGAGAAGGCAGTATACAGAGGAGGACAATCAAATATTTTTTATGTCCACAGAGGACAGAACAAAAAGTAATAGGTTTACATTGCAAAGAGTAAGGCTTAGTTGCATGTAGTTAAGCCCTGGAACAGATTGGAGAGACTATGAAATATCCACCAGTGAAAAATGTTAAGGGAATTTTGACAAACATTTATCTGGGATTCTGTAGACAGAGATGACCCTGTCTGGAGTAGGGGGCACTAAATGGCCTTCTAAGTTCCCTTCCAGCCCTATTATTGTCTGTGACTTTTATAGTAAAAGTAAATATTGTATTTTTATATATTTTCATAGGTTTTACTGAAGACGACAGCTGGAGACATCGACATTGAACTCTGGTCAAAAGAAGCACCAAAAGCATGCCGAAACTTTATCCAGCTTTGTATGGAAGGTAATGGCTGAGGAGAACAGTCATAGCTGATCATATTGTTTTATGTAGAGTTTTGGTTCTTAAAACAGGAATCACAGCAACAGTACACTGCTGCATTGATATTAAAATACAGTTACCAGATGTGCAGGAAAATTAGAAGAATTTTAGGACTTCATAAAGAGAGATTCTACAGTAAACATTTTAAATACATTTCTTAAATCAAGTCAGTGGCAAATTGTTTGCCTAGTTACAAAACACCAAGGGCTTCTCAATGTTTAGTTGGGGGCTTGCTTGCCTTCAATAAGTTTGTGAAATGGAAATACTGCATTCTATGGAACCTTCCTCAAAAATGTTTTTGTGTTAATTTCCCTTCTGCGCTTGTGTGTTCCTTTTCTTTCAAACACATTTGTTGCATTTTTTTATATTTAATTAGTTGCAATTTCAAATTGGTGAGAGTAAAGGTCAAATTGAGACATGGCCTGTCTCTGACACAGATCAAAGAAACAGTGCATGTCATAATTATAAGGTTCCCAGAAGCAGATGAAGGAGAACCTTTAGCTGGTGTCACTGCCCTATTTACATATCTGCTAGGAATAAGAATCCTTTGTGATACACCATTTCCTGAAAATAACATCTGTCTATTCAGAAGGATTCTCACCCCTGGGTCATAGACTTTTTTTGAAGGCGCATTTCTTCTGGAAGCACAACACTTCTTGTTGAGCTAAAAGACTTCTCTTAAAAAGAGATGAGACTGATGTTAAAATTTAAGATATTGGGGATTCAACTACTTTGGCTTTAGTAACCTGTTCTAGGTCGTAATTCTTTTTTAATGTTAAAAAAATCACCCAATTTCCATCTGAATTTGTCTAGTTTCCCTTCAGCCACTAGATCTTGTTATGCCTCTGACTGATAAATTAGACCCTTCCACTAAAATAAATTTTCTTCTCTTGTAGATACCTATAGAACATAATTGTGTTGCCTCTTTACCTTTTGTTGGTTGTTGAGCCTCATTGCTGTATGAGAGTTTCTCATACCTAAAATAATTCTTGTAGTTGTTTTATGAGCTCTTTCCAAGTTATCAAAATAATTGATAACTGAACACAGTGTTCCAGTAACACTGTCAGGAAAGCCATATAAATAGGCAATACTACCTTATAGGGCTGTGTGAAGCTTTGGTCACTGATTTGGTTTGGTGGAGATTCGGCCTGATTTTGCGGCTGAATCTCCGAATCTGAATCGAATCAGGAGACCCTTTAATCTCTCCGAATCGAATCAGAACCCTCTGAATCAATTCAGAGAGGTTTGACAATTCGGACGTAGACACAGCTTTATATGTTTTTTTTACATACCTTAAGGTACCAGGCGACTTGTAAACACTGTGATGGTGGAGTGGATAGAGCGTCCCACAGGAACGCAGAGGAGTCCCCCATGCACTCGGCAGTGGACCTGGAAGTGGACCAGAAGCACTTTTGGTCCACTTCTGGGTCCTCTGCAGTGTGTGCTGGGGACCCCCGGCTCAGCGACTGGTGCCTCCTGGGTCTGGGGGGGGGGTACCCAGAGTACCTCTGAGGCTGATCGTTGAGCCGGGGAGGGTGGGGGGGCCCCCCCGCGCTCATGTGGGACTCTCCACTTGCCCCGCCTTCTCAGCATTCACAAGCTGCGCCTGGTACCTCAAGGTATGTAGAAAAAACATTTAAAGCTGTGTCTATGGCTGAATTGCTGATTCTCTGAATCAGCATCGAATCTTCAAATGTGGCCGAATTGAATCGGGCCGGTGATCCAAATGAACGAATCAAATCATTGTCCCACTCGTCGGGCAGAATCTGAATCAAATATGGCCAGCTTCTCACACCCCTACTACCTTGCTCCTTTGTCATTAGGATTTCATTAGGTTTCTTGGTAACTTTATTGTGCTGAGTCTTCGTATGTAGTTGGTTAACACTGTAATCTCAAGGACCTTTTCAGTGTCAATATTTCTTGAATACAGTCTACTGTCATATAAGGTGCAACTGGCATTGCCTTTCTCACAAGTCAGCGTCTTAAGCTAGTTCATGCATAGAGGTTTATAATTCTGCTGCTTTGAGCTAACAGCCCTTGTCCATTAGCTCACACAAACAAATGAATGCATATACATATAACCCAGACTTCTGGGATTCAAACCCTGCAAACAATTCAATTTGAGGTGCTGTCATGTGAGGTCTGACCACTAGAAAAAAGAATAAGGCCAGCAAAGTCCATCCCAGTCATTAAAGGCAATCTGTGGTCCACAAGCCAGATCTGTCCTCCAAAGGTCTGCTTCAGTCTGCTCCAGTGTGGGGAGGAGGGAGGCTTTTGCCAGCCAGTAGTGTAACTAGGGGTAGGAAAGCAGGGCATGAGCCCCAGGCTCTAACATTAACAGGTAGCAGAATGGAGGCACCCTAGGGAGTCTGTGGTGCCCTGCTGCGCTGCTGAATCCACTGTAGCCACTGGTGGCAGTGGGTGGGGGGGGAGAGGGATTCAGGGCTGGGAGCAGTGAGGCAGTTGGGAGCTGGGGTCTCATGGGTATAGTGTCCCAGTAGCCTTGGTCTCCTCATTCATTCCTTCTTCCTGGCCCTCAAAATGGGAGTTGCTTGCTGTGGGAGGGTCATGTCAGTGCAACCAGAAGCCAGGAGGTTAATGTAGCTACTCTGCTGAAACCAGTGCCTTTCCTACAGTCAGATTCACTCCTGTACGTTGCTGCTGGTGATGTAAATTGGTAGCTCTTGGTGACAGGGATGAGTGTTGGTCGCTGAAGTAGCAGGAAGTGAGAGAATCCCTACATTGTGCTGCTGCTGTGATAAGCCCCTTGCTCCTGGTTGTGCTGACATCTTCCCCTTGCAGGAGCGTCTCTCCCATGGGGAGGCTAGGGGTGTGGGGCATGAGGCTGATGAAGGGATTAGGGCTTCTGGGTATGACCCCTATGTTGCCGAGGACATGAACTTTGCCAGTCTCTCAGAAGTTCATCAGTGGAGGTGATTACCCAGTATGGGGGGATTGGCGGCCTGCAGTGGCAGCCCACCATTGATAAAAGGTTGCCAGTTCCTGGTGTAGAGCAGCGGGGTGTCCTGAAGTGCATATAACATCAATATATGTAGGGTCATATGCTACTCCACCTGTGTAGTTGGTGTGTAAATGAACTTAGGTGCCCAAATGCAATCCTACTCCACCCTATTTCAGTCCCTAAAAAAACTGTTAATATGAAAAGTGGATGCTTCCTCCTCACAGCTGGTTTTTTTTTGTGATACAGGTTTAAGTATAAAATGATGTGGTAAGGACATATATCAGGTGTGTCCAAGATACAGCCTGTGGAGACCTTCCACTTTCCCCAGTACTATGTTTAGGTCCATATTGATCCACACAGCACGCACCGTACTGGCCCTGTGCACAGGGTTCAGGACAGGCACCCCTTCCCCCACTGCTTATTGGCTCTGCCATTCACCCCTGATTGATAAGAGGGCAAAAGCCACAGTTTTAAATATGCCACAGTTTTGCCTTCCGCTGCTGGCTGGTGAAGGGGCCCTGGTGGCCCTGCCACTTGCTGTTGACCAAACTGAAGGCAAAAAACCACGGTATATTTAAAACCAGTTTTCACCTCCCAGCCATCAGGAGCAAGCAGTGGGGCCAATGGGGCCCCTCTGCCAATCAGCAGCAGGGAGAGCATGGGGGAACCTGCAAGATTAAAGGAGCCACTGCTCAGCACACTTCTGGCACGATTTCCAGTGGTCCCTACATATGTGTTGTCCCCTGCTCTTTACCCCCCGCCACCAGACCAGGACACATGCCACATGCGGCACCTGCTGCTATGCAGGTCCCAGATCAGTTGGAGTGAACACCATGTGCAGTTCAGTCCCAGACCAGTGGTGTGGGGGCCACATGCAGCACAGGTTGTGGACTTGCTGTAGCTTGGTGCTGTAGCTGTAGCTGGAATGGTGCGGGGAGCACGATGCGTAATGCAGATTGTAGAGCAAGTGCTGGAACCAGCATATGGAGCAGTCCATGGGCCTGGCTCCATTCTTCTTATTCAGCCCACTACATCAGATAAGTTAGTTCCTGACCTAGACTATCCAGTACTGTATATACGTGTTTAATGTTGAAACCTTTTGTCTTAAAAATTGTAATATGCTTATATGATCCTAGAACCCTAGGGTATTCGTTAACCCGGGGTCATCAACATATAGGCTGCAGACCAGATCTAACCTGTGGACCTGGGACTTTAAGAGTGTTTGGCTTTGTGAGGGTTTGGCTGGAGGTGCTCTTTCTGTGCTGTAGGATTGAGCATTACCTGCAGGCAACCTGGGGTGGGCCATTCTGACTGGCAGCAGAAACAGGTTGCTTAACCCTGCTCTAACCAATCTCAATGAGTATTCAAGAGTGGAAACTCAACTAATTACTAATTTTTGAGTGAAAGCTTGAGTCCTAACTTCTAGCTGTATAGTAATAGTTTATCAGTAAATCATAAAAAGATATCTTTATCCCATTTTACAGATGGGGAACCTGAGGTACAGGGAGGTAAAGTGATTTATTCAGGGTCACCAAACAAGCCAATGGCAAAGCCAGAAATAGACACCAGGTGTTCTGACTTGCCTTCTGGAACTCTAGCCCTTAGGCCACTCTAACTATACTACATATAACTATATGTTTAGTATCTCTTAAAAATATGTAGTTACTATTCCTTTTTTTCCTTTTCAGATTATTATAACAACACAGTATTTCATAGAGTTGTGCCTGGTTTTATAGTTCAAGGAGGTGATCCCACTGGTACTGGATCAGGTGGAGAATCGATTTATGGGGTTCCCTTCAAGGTAGGTATCTATACGACTTATTTGAAATGTATTTTATTAACTTTCAAGCAATATTACTAATGGGAGCGGTTGGTACAGCAAGCCATGTACATCTGTACTTGTGTATAGCACTTTCTTGCACATGTTTCTCATTTTCTGCATGCGCAGTTTTAAGATATAGCCATCTTAAGATCATAGGGAAGTATGTCTGGAAGGGACTTCATGAGGTCATCTAGTCCAGCCTCCTGCTCAAGGCAGCATCATCCTTTATGCTGAATGTGAGAGGTAAGTGTAAACTTGACAGCTCAGTAAAGTAAACCATCGTCCAGGTGACAGCAGTATGGGTATTTTTTAGGGCTGTCAAATGATTAAAAAATGTGATTGTCATTAGTTGTGTGATTAAAAAAAATAGTCACAATTAATCATCATTTTTATCACACAGCTAAAAAATTCAAAATTATGCGCAGAAAAACTCAAAATTATGCAGGTACTTTGTATGGTGGGGGAGGGGGTGTGGGGGGAATTTGTGAAGGTGTGGGAGGGTTGCCCATGGTAGGCCTGGAGAGGGAGAACCCCCACATGTCCTGGCAGCATGCCCAATCTGAGTAGCATCTCTGTGGAGCTGCCCCAGGCCTGGGGTGTGCCCCCCCACCCAAGTATGATCCCAGCGGGGGTGGGTTTACCCTGCCCTCACCCCAGCAGCAGCAGCTGTGGGCATCTGGGCTGGGGGTAGCTGCTCTGAGCCCCAGCCTTGGACTGGGCCTAAACTTCCCCCATTACTTGCTTAGCAGGTCCCAGATGGTTCTGACCTACCGTGGCCTAGTGTGGCCCTCCCTGAACTCCCAGAGCTGCCAGCCTGGCTGCTCATGGCCTTGGATGGGGGTTGTGGGTGGGTGAGTGTGCCCCTTTCCTTTCTGCTGCAACCACCCAGAGCCTGCATCCCGCTGGGACCCACATGGAGCTGCCGTGGCGGGGCTGCCTGGCACGCTTGGGCTTGGGCTTGGGCTTGGGATGGGTTGGGACCACCTGGGAGCTCCAGCACAAACCATCTCCAGGTCCCTGCATATCCCTGGTCCAGGCCTCCAGGGAGCAGTAGTGACAGCAGCCCTGTGTCCCCATGGAAGCAGCTGCTGCTGGCGGGCAGGGGTGGGATTCCTGCAGAGCCACCTCCCATGTTCCCCGGCCCATGCCACGCTGCATGCCTGGCCCCAGCCAGCGCTGCCGGAGCCCAAGTCGCACCCAGCACCACCACCACTGCCAAGCTGGGCAGAGCCATTGCTCTCCTCTCTGCACTGCCCAGGCTCCTGGCAACTCCATGTGGGTCCCAGCGGGAGCTCAGGTGGCAGCTTGGGCTCTGGCGGTGCTGGGCTGGGACTGGGCATGGGGCATGGCATGAGCCAGGGACTGCAGGAGGTGGCTCTGTAGGAATCTCACCCCTACCCTCTGGCAGCGACTGCCTCAGCAGGGCCACAGGACGGGGTGCCACTGTCACTGCCACTTCCCAGGGGCCCGGACCAGAGATGCGCAGGAACCTGTGGGCCTGGAGGCAGCTCGTGCTGGAGCTCCCAGGTGGTCCTGACCTGCCTCTAGCCTGAGCCATGCGCCCAAGGATGCCAGGCAGCCCCACTGTGGCTCAGTGCCGCCTTCCCCGAGCCTCTGGTGCTGCCAGCCTGTCTGCTCAGGACCCTGGAAGGGGGTTGTGCATGGGTGTGCCCCCCCTCCCTCCCCTTCCTGCTTCAACTTCCCAGAGCTGGAGCCTGTGCTGCCCTACGGCTCCTCTGCACTGCCACCACAGTCCCTTTGGGTGGCCTGGAGGCAGCAGTGACGGCAGTTGGGGGAGGGCAGCCCAGGCGCAGGCTCCAAAACTACACGTGCAATTAACATGTTAAAAAAATTAATGTGTTAATTGGTTCATGCGTTAATCATGCAAGTTAACGGAGATTGACTGACAGCCCTAGTATTTTTCCTACTAGACTTTGCCCAGACCTGAGGACACTCATAAAGTACCAAGTAAACTTGTGCTGAATATTAAAATAAAAGGAAAATATAACAGCTTTTAAATTTCTTAAGTAATGTTTTGGCCAAACTACAAATAGCTATATTATGCTCTCCAATACTTGTTGGACTACACATCGTCCAGCACTAGATTTTCAGATGTGGAGGGCATGAGGAATTTGTACATGTCAAATTTTGTTTTGGAAATACTATGATACTTATGCAAGTTTAGATCCTGATTAACACAGGTATGTGAACTGCCATCTTCTTATATGTTCCCTGGGGTATTTGAAGACCTATGTTTGGAATGTCTAAGATGTGTGGATGTATTTTAGTCGATTTCTAAATATTTGGTGCTTAATGTCTTTATAAGTATCCTTTATGGCTTCAAAATAAAATTACAAGTTTCTCCTTTGCTTGCATTCTCTTTGAATTTCTCGCTCATTTATTGGTGTTCCAACAGAATGCTTGTCTGACACCATGCAGGGAGAGGTTTTATTTTCTATATGTGATCTGTTCAGCAACAGTGAAATGGCTAATGTGATGTGTACAATTCTTTTGTCACTTGAAATATTTATAGTCAAGGTCTCTGTAAATTGTGCCTTGCTTTTTTCAGTCCAGGGTTACAGTTTTTCTCTCTTTTCCAGGTTCCAAGGAGACATTTCCCCTTCTTAAGAGCAGGTCTTACTAGCCACTAAATTTAGGGTACAGAGACAAAACATGTTAAGTCTAGATTATTCTCAGTTTGTTTTGGAGGAAAAGTGGAGGGGACATATGACATACAGCATTTACTCCAGAGGAGTCATTGTTTTTCAGTGTAAAGTACAGCCAACACCCCTGAGGTGTTATAAGGACATTGGAAATAAATTTACTCCACAGAAAGTTATACCAGTGTACATGTCGTATTTGCTACTATTGTCAGTTTCATTTTGGAGTATTTGCTTAAAACAAACACGCTCTTCAGCCACCTAGTGACCAGGCACTGTAATTGTGCCTACTTTAGTCAGTCACTTGGAAGAAGTAGTTATTTGTCTTGAGAGTATATTTACTTCAAAGTAAAACCTGAGGTCAGTTAGACCAGAGTATATGTATTGTTTGTATGCTAATGAAAAATGTCACTTGTTGGCTAACTATTCTTTTTCTTCACCTCCCAGAATTAACACACATAGCTTTAGTGGGGTTTTTTGGGCGGGGAGGTGTTTCATATCAACTGTTCATACAATAGCTTTTGGAAAGAGTTTGTTTGAATTAATTGAGATTCAGGCTTCATGTCCCACAAACCCAATATTACACGGTATCAAGACTGAGTAGGGTTGACTTGTCTGGTATGGCTATATTGTTGATTTTTGCTTGGTGATGATCTTTTTACATTTTAGTCAAACTTGCATTAGAAATTATGGCCCTTGTGCAGGACTTCTATTCTTCTCATATCCTCATTGTCAGTCACATTGATCCCTCTGACTCCCAGCATGTTCCTACAGACTCCGGTATTAAAATGACAACTGTCTACCATTTCTTAAACCTTGGGCTTCTGATATACCTATGAAGTTAAAAGATACCCACTTAGACCATGATCCTGCACTGATCTTGTGCAGCATTCCATTGAAAGGTGAGACAGGGAGGGATGCAGTGTCTTTAGATTTTATGCCAGATATTGGTGGCTTGACTTCCATATATTTCTGTGAAGGCAGTATCAAAGAGACCAGATCATTTTATTAACAGGGAAGAACTACGGGATTTTAAATAATGAAGTTTTATTTGATTCTGGAAATTTTTTAGGGGGCCACAAATGAAAAAAGGTTGAAAACCACTGATCTAGAACATAACTCCTAGCATGCACAGAGACTGAGTTAGCAAGCTATTTTTTGTTTATGTATACTTGATTTTACTGTACTCACATGCACTTGCATAATTACAAGCACATTTTTTTTTTGTTTTTGTTCTGGTTTATGTTTCCAAACTTTCTGTGAATGTTCAGGGTTTCCCTCTTTCTATAATAGTAGAAATTCATATATATACACTGAGTGTGTGTGTCATGCTATGGCTTGGGTGTTGATTTGCCTAAAAGGTCAAGTGTGGTGGAGAGGAAGAAATAGCATGTAATCATGACATTGAAGATGTTATCATAATATATACAGATAAGGTTAGCTGGGCAAGTTTGTCTTGCATTCCTTCCTTTTTTGAATGCTTGATTTTTTTGATTTTTTTTTACATCCTATGTCCTAAGTAACTTTCTTTTAACATAATTGCTATATACATTTTTATACATATACATAAAACTTGTATGTTTCTTGGTGTGTTTATGTGTGTACATTAATCTAAAGTCTGATTCAGCCTCTTGTAGCATACTTTCTTACTTTAGAAGTAATCCCTTCTTTTTTTGTCTTGCTCAGCAAGTTGTAGTTAAGCACATAGGAGGGTTGAAATACTTGTACCATTGACATTTTTGACAGGTCTCCCATTGATTTTAATGGAAACAGGATTTGTTCCTAAATACAATATTTAACCTTAAAAGTATGATAGTTTTGATAACAAGATGTAGATTTTTAGTCTGTCTGATTGACAAGATTTTTTTAAACAATGGGTTTCTCTTGAGAAAAAAATATTGTTTAGAACTAACAAATACTTAACCAGGCTAACAGTTGAAAAAAGGATTTAAAGGTATATTTGTAGCTACGTCTTATTATTCAGTTATTTGTTTCACTATTGATCTGGGAATAGTCTTTTATTTTCCATTGTGTTTTTTTAAGAGAAGGTTTTTCTGATAGAGGCTGTTTTCTCTCAATTTGTGAAAATATAAGTAATTAGAACAATTAGAATATTTTGCAATTTAGTATTTTCAGATGCCATAATTAAAGTACAATGCTAGCACTAAGAAGGAGTGATATTTATATTGCTTACAGTGCTTTAAAACTTTAAAAACATGGGACATTTTGTGTATGCATATCAGATTGGCTGTAAACAAGTGAAACATTGAAATTTGCCTAATTAAACAATATTCTTTTTTATTTGGCAGGATGAATTCCATTCACGGTTGCGTTTTAATCGAAGAGGACTGGTTGCTATGGCAAATGCTGGTCCTCATGATAATGGCAGTCAATTTTTCTTTACTCTGGGTCGTGCAGATGAACTTAACAACAAGCACACCATCTTTGGCAAGGTATGTTAGGGCTCGGAGTTATAATTGAAACTGGTTTTGTCAAGCTCAGTGACGTGTTCTTCTGAATTCAATAACTATTTTCTTATTTTACTGCTGTGTACATCTCAAAATTATTTTGTTACTTTCAAAGTTATTTCACTACCTATTAAGTCCACCTATTGCATACATGCCTCTGACATTGATGTTTTCTGTTCATAGCTCCTGTCATCATTTCCTTTTCTCCAAAATGATATTTATGTTTTGTAGGGCATTTGTACACATGCTTTTAAAAGCACCTGGTGCTGCAGCGCATGCAGTTTTATAAGTGGTGAAATGCATGTCGTTAGTGCTGAGAAAATGGCGGCAGTGCACTTTTGAACTAAAACACATTGGAAATATTTTAGTTCTAAAGTGCACCATTGCCATTTTCTGCTCGCTGACATGCAATTCACTGCTTATACAACTACACGCAACTCAGCTCAGTGCGTGTCAGCTCACGTGTGGCACAGACTCGATTAATTGAGTCTGTTCCAACCCGCTGGATCTCCGGCCCATCACGGGATGAAAAGATGTGTGTATAAATTCCTGTAGTTTACCAGAATAATCTCCCTAACAATTATGTTGTGATCAGCAGGGGCATAACAATGCAGCTCGAAACCTAAGGCAGAGGCAATTTCTGGTTGTTGCCATACTATTAACACAATTCCATGGCTGTGGTGGCAGTGGTATTTATCAGTGGGGCAGCTATCCCAGTTGCCCTTCCTCAGTTACATTAACAGTGATCAATTTAGTTTATTTTCTGTTTTATTAACAATAAGTTAATAACATTCTTTTTCTTAATTATCATTATAAAATAACAGCAAATGAAAGCAATCAAATGTTTCAAGTAAATGTGGATATTGTTGAATAGCTTAGCTCTAAAACAGACCATTTATATTCTAGCTCGTAGAGAAATTTTATAAAAGTGATTTTTTTTTTCTGGACTCTACAATTATATGGTTATCTTGGCTGTTTGAGGGCAGATAAAAAAACCCTTGTATCTAGAAATGGCTGTTATTGATACACAGACATAGCTTAAAATAAAGAAACTTCAGAATGATTTATGTAATACTTATCTTAAATTTTGAACAGTTATCACAAAGTTACAGGTTTTGAAATAACTTTTTGATGAATTTGACAGATTACTGGGGACACAATATATAATATGATACGACTGGCTGAAGTAGAAACAGACAAGGAAGAAAGACCACTCAACCCACACAAAATAAAAATTAGTGAGGTAAATATACCATGATTTAAAATCTAAAACTCAATGAATAATTTTTGCTCTTCTTGCACACCTGTTCTATTAAGCCATATTGGCAGTAATTTATCCTAATAGATCTTGTATTACTGGTAAAAAAAAGTAATTTAAGAATAATGTATTTCTTCCAAAATCTTATTGTGAAAGGTTTAATCAGTATAAGTTATAGCAAAATGATTTAAAAATATTTGTGTAAAATACTCGATATTTTCCCCACAGGTTTTGTTTAATCCTTTTGATGATATCATTCCAAGAGCAAATAAAAAGCTGAAAAAGGACAAACCAGAAGAAGAAGTAAAAAAGTCCAAGTCCAAAGGCACAAAGTAATTTTACCTCCATAAGTGGGGTTTTGTTTTCTTTTAATTTTTTACAACACTAAGTATAAAATAATTTATTACTGGCTGTATTATTCAGAGACTAGGAACTGATTGTACTAGGCACATACAAACAGAGAACAAAAAGATGATGCCTGCCTTAAAGAGTTTGCAATGTAAACATAAGAGAAAACAGATGGATAAAAACAGACATATTGGTCAGTGTGATAGGCAGTGGTCTCAGCTCTGAGAAATCAATACCTAACATACTGACCACATTGGCTCAGAAATGTTGGTGCCCTCATACAGAACTATGGTAAGCTAAAAATAATACCTGATTTTACAAGATTGATAGGCATTTCTAATTATGTCTTTGGAGGACAAGTGTAAAAGTTCATGCATTTAAGAAATATGTCTGTTTATGGATTTATTTGTGCTGAACACTATGATGATGCATAAAATAACTGTCTGCCATGTATAAATTAAGGCATAAACTTTTAGTGTTTTATATGCTTAGTAGATTCAATCTTGCTAGATTGGAAAAATTCTCTAGAGACAATTGACTAAAGTTCAGTTCAGACAAATGTAAGAGGTATACCTCAAGAAGAATGACCAAATGCACAGATACAAAATGGAAGATAAGTATTGGGCAGTAGTGTTGCTGAGAGAGATCTTGGGGTTTGGAGGGATGATAGACTTAACATTCGTCAGCAAAGTGGTCTGTATCAACAGAAGTAGTAGTTGTAAGGCACAAGGGGTAATAGTGCTATTCTATTTAGTTAGACCTTACCTGGAGCATTGTGTACAGTTTTGAGTTTTACATTTTAAGCAGAGGTTAGGAATGGTTCAGAGGCAGGTGGCAAAAATGATAAAGGGGCTGAAAGGCAAGTTCTATCAGGAAAGCTTGAGACAGTGAGGTATGTTTAGCTTGGAGAAAAGGAAATTAAGGCAGGTTATGATGGCAGTTTTCAAATATTTGAAAGGCTTCCACGAAGAAAGGGAGAGCCAACTTTTATCCCATGTTGCACAGGGCAGGCCAAAGTAATGGTTTTAATTTGTTCCAAAGTAGAATTAAATTAGTAAGGCTTTGGAATAGATTGTGCAGGGAATTGGTAAAATCTCCTTCATTGGAAGTTTTTAAGAGGATGCTGAATAAGCATCGGGCAGGGATGATTTAGGAATAGCATTCTCTGTGCGGGGGTTTGGGTTCAGATACCTGTTAATCACAACCCTATGATTCTATGCCAGATCGGACCTTTAATGTTCTTTTAATCTTTGTTATTGTAAAGCCATGTACTTAATGTAGGTAATAATACTGTTGCCTCATCTCACTGAGATGTAAAGATAAATTCATTCTTGTTTCTGAATCTTTTAAGAGTCTGAGAGCACTACAGAAACATCCATGAGAAAGTTAATAATTAGTTTTTGGGAGTAGGATTTGAATAAAATGAATAAGACTTGGGGTTGTGTTGAATGAGGTGGAATAAAAGAGATAATGACTAGAAGTCTGATTACTGAATGAGATTGGCTTCTATAGAAAATTCTTATGTGATCATGTAGTTGGATAGCTTTATATGCTGCTTGCAGATGTGAAAAAAGCCCAACAAAAACGGTGCTTTACTTTAAACTTGGTGCATTCCCACGCCAGGCCCAGCACATGCCCAGAAGGGGCAGTACATGAGTTCAACCCAACTCTGCAGCATCTGTATAGATTGGGCACTTTAGTCGGGCTTTTTTTAGCACTTTTATCTAATAGCTGATTAAATCAGCTATTAGATAAAAGCACCAAAAAGCCCTGCTGAAGTGCCCAATCTATACAGACCCTGCAGAGCTGAGTCGAACTACTGCACTGCTGCTTCTGGTAAAGCATGGGGGGGGTTGTTTTCTTTTCTTTTCATGTCTGGAAGCAGCCATAATGAATGCACACAAGAAGGACAAATGAAGGATGCTTGAACAACTTTTAAGTGTCTGACTTTGAATCATAGAAATTAAGGGCTGGAGGGGACATTGAAAGATCATCAAGTTCAATCCCCCTGCTCTGGGCAGGAATACTGCTAAGATCAAATGATCCCAGGAAGGTGTCTGTCCAGTCTCCTCTTGAAGACTTCCAAGGTTGAGGACTGTTGCACCTCCTTGGGAAGTCTATTCCAGATACCATAAATAAGTTCTTCCTTACCTTCAACCTGAAACTATCATCTAACAGTTTATGGCCATTGCTCTTTGTCCTCCCCTGGGCCACCGCAGTGAACAGTTTTTCTCCTAGCTCCCGATATTCACCCCCTACATACTTATAAACAGCCAACAAGTCCCCCCTCAGTCTTCTCTTCCCCAGGCTGAACAGTCCTAGATCCCTTAGTCCTTCCTCATAAGGTTTGTCCTCCAGGCCCTTAATCATCTTGTGGCCCTTCTCTGGACACTTTCAAGATTCTCCATGTCTTTTTTTTTTTTTTGAAGTGTGGTGCCCAAAAAATGCAGGTTTCTAAAGTATTTTCCTTTTTTAATTGAAATGGAAAAATCATATTGTCATATGGTGGGTCATTAAATTCATAGCCCAGTCCTTAACTTTTTATGGTAGCAAGCATCTGACAAAATAGGTTGTTGCCTACAAAAGCTCATTTCATTCAGAACCCATTAGTTTCTAAGATACTACCCTGCCCTACTTTTACATACTAATGCTAACAGAATAATTGGCAGCAGAATCAGGCTATTTTCATCCACATGAACTGTGTAGTGCAGTGGGATGAGGCAAAACAATTTGCCTGTCAGTTTCATAGCTCTTTACTGATAGAAGAGGGATGTGAAAGCTCAGGAGTCCTGGCAAGTTTTATTTCAGGTTCTGGATGGGAGCATTGGATGGTGATTATGGACCCTTTAACTGTAGCACCAACCTGCCTCTCTCCTTCTTGTTCCCACCCATACCTTTTCTGTTGACTTCCTCCTCCTACTCTTCAGTGCCTGAATATAAGCAGTCTTTCTACTCCAGTGATTTCCAAAGGGTGTGTCACATCAGATTTAATGTGCTGCGAGAGCGGCAGAAGTGTGCCACGAAAAATGATACTTTGTCAGTATAAGATCTGGTCCACAGAACCATGTCATCGGGCCTGTGGTGTTCCCCGAGGGTCCAGACATTTGGGATCGGGTGATCAGTGGAAATTAACACTGCCAACACTTTTCTACCACCGAATTTCCAGGCTCCACACAAGAAGATCAGGCCCCGGCTGGGCCAGCCCTGCATGACAGGATTGTGTCCATGGACTGTTAATCTGGCCCAATTATTCAGGCATAAGTGAAGAGTGCTGCCAATTTTAATCCAGAAAAAAAAGACTGTTCCAGATATCAAAAGTTTGGGAAACACTGCTCTACTCCTTTTTCCTATACTAGACAGTATCATGGACTCCAACAGCAAGGAGGGACAACTGAAGAGAAAGTCCCACTTTGCTTCTGCAGCTCTAAGCTATAGTGCAGTCAGAGCAGATAGTCTTTGTAGAACAGAGCTGCCTAACTCTAGCTCTACGTGAATTAGTTTTTCAGGGGCTTAAAATTTGGCTGAATTTAAGTTAATTTTTATGAGGATGAGAAAAGGCACATTCCCAACACTTGCTGAATTTCTAGCTTTTATGTTAAATTGAGGTGCTGTTAGCATAACAGTATGTATATGGGCAAAACAGCATGCATTTTTCCCTGTTCTCTTTCTTAGTTAAAATGGTCCAGTTGTTTCTAAGACTTACTCTATACATCACTCCCAGAAAAATCAGTACAACATAGACACTTAGCAAGGAGAACTTCAGTTCAAATGATTGAAATCTGCCAAAGTTGTTAAGCATCTGAAAATAGGGTCAAATAATGGGAAATGCCAACTGCATCTGTAGGTAATATTATCAGTTCAGCCTAATAAGTATTATGTCCAATTTATTTTAATAGTGGCTCTCAGAAGAAATTAAAACTTATTATTTTTCTTTTTTTTGCACTGAATATGGAGCCATATGCAGTTCATCTGCAATGTCGGACTTTTCTCTCTGAAAAATAGTATGTGATGGCAAGCTGAGTGTTGCTGTATTCTTCACTTGGATTGTGTTGTCATTAAAGGACATCACTGGGAATTGGGAGATCTAGCTTCTATGTTTCATTGTTGTTACTGGAATTCTTTGTGGCTTTGGACAAGGCACTTAAGCTAAATATTTCAAGCAGCCATTCATTTTGAATAGAAATACAGTCTCTTCAATATTGATGATTTATGTATTACAGAACAACCTGTTAAGTTGGTATGGTTAGGAGAAGCAAATGTTTTATTAGACTTTTGAAATATAGTGTCTTTTGTGCAAAGGGTTACTAAAACAAAATATGTGGCTTTTGCTTTGTATTTTAAAGAAATTTTAACTTGCTTTCCTTTGGAGAGGAAGCTGAAGAAGAAGAGGTAGAAGTCAACAAAGTTAGTCAGGTAAGGTTCCTCTTCCTATTTTTTTAACTGCTAGTTTAAAACCTTGAAAATTGTACATCTTGTAATGTTATGCTTCAGAGTCTGAGATTCATTTTTACTGTTTATAAACTTAATATATACACATAAACTTGATATAAGTATATAAAATATATTAAAATAATGTTATTTAGATGGAAAGATTATACAGCTGAAAGTAAGGAAATATTAGATTTCTGATTGTCTATGTCAGTGGTTCTCAACCTTTGGTACCTTACATCAATTGACGCGGCAGAAGCGAAACAAGAAGTCCCACCATGGCACTTCTGGTTTTACCGCCACGAGCCAAGTCCCACTTTTTCCTCACGGACCATGGCCCAGGGCAAAGCAGCCTGCTCGGGGCCTCCCTCCTTGTCCCCTGGCACACTGAAGCTGGGGAGTGAAAGCCCCAGCACACTGGACACAGCGGGAGGAGTGGCGTCTGGAACTTCCAGCCCAAACAGGCAAAGACGCCTCCAACCTGCCGGGCGGGGGGGCAGGCCAAACTCAAAACACGGCACTTGCATACCCTGTAGGGTATGCGTACCACAGGTTGAGAAACACTGGTCTATGTGGTCTTAAATCCATTCTCAGGTACATTTGCTGAGGATGAGATTTCATGAAGAAAATAGTATCAGATTACATAGTAAATGTTATATCATTGTGAATATATGCAAGTAGGTAGAATTAAGGTTGCATGGATAACCTCTGTTTTAGCATTTTATGATTTGAATGTATCAGCTATATAAGGTCAATTAAACATTTTTTTTATTTTTAATTTATAATGTATATTTTAAAAGAACTTTACCCTCAGTTTACTCTTTTCTAGCCTTCACCCTTCCCACTCAGCTAAAACGTCTGACGTCAGGATTACTAATTGTCAAACCACAGAGCCTCTCCATATTCTCTTTTTTTTTGTTGATGCTGATCATAGTTGCCTTCAGACTCCTGATATTGGGTACGGCTACAGGCAGTTACTTCAGGCTAAGGTAGGGTGTAAACTTAGTATGTCAGCTACTCCTTTTTAACTGCCCATGTGAATGCTTCCACCCAGAGGTAAGTGTGAGGTAACATGTCTCACTTTCCGGGGTGAGCTTCATCATACTGAAGAGTAAGAATGTGCATGGTGGCAGCTATTGTGGAGAAGCTGATATGCTGCAAGTTCACACTCTAGCTTACCTTGCCGTCAGTTGGGTGCATAGTCATATCATTATCTTCTCTAGGTCTCCTGTCTCTCTGGTTCATTGATGAGTCTTCATTCTTCATTCAGACTGAGTTGGACTACATCTAGCCAGAGGGACTGAGAATTATAACAGTCCATTTTTATTGTTGTGAGAAAATGCTTTATTCAGATTGCCCCCATTGGGCTTCATATAGACAATCGCGGGCGGCCTTCGAGCGTTCACCCGACCCCATCTGAGGGGTGTGTCCCTGGGACTCACGTGTTGGGTTGCACTCCACTCTGAGGGGAGTCCTGACAGTCGCCTGCCACCGTTTGGTCTTCTATGTTCCAGTAGTGAGGCTCCCTCCCGAGGTTTCTTGCTACTCTTGGGATCACCCATCAGAGACGTTCTTGGGGCTCCACCTCCCCTACACCCCAACCAAGCACCAACCTTCCGGCGCTGGATGGTGGATCTTCGGCCTGCTCCTTGGCTTGCCTATTCCTGACGACCACAGGGCATACAATTATCTCCCCCTTTGCACCCACCCCTCCTCTGAGGCCCTTGCCCAATCTTGCCTCAATCTATCTCCATCGCCCTTTACCCACAGAGGGTCTTTCCTGGGTTGCCACTCTCTGCGCCCTCCAAGATAGAGGAGGTCAGGGAAAAGAAAAAAAAGAAGATAAAAATAACGAAAGGGTCTGGGTGTGGGCTTCTGCCCACCCCCCCTCATGGGTCCACCGTCTTAGACCTTCTCTGGTCCCCCGATGTCATCCCTCTCTTCCTTGGCTGTCCTGCCAATCAAGGTGGTGGGCCCCACTAGTGGGGGGAGGGGGAGCCCCTCTTAAGGAATCTCCGTCTTGCCCCTACCGGGGCTGCAGACCTCCCTGGGACATTGGCTGGGGAGCACCCTCACCCTCCAGCATCCCTGCCGCTTCCCCTGTCATTTCTCTGCCCCCGGCCTTTAAATCCGCTGGGTGGTGGCTTTTCATGACATCATCTGCCAGTGCTGCGGCCAGCTGGCAATAAAAGCATCTGATAAACCGCGCCAGTGGCCCTTTTCGGCGCGGCTCGCTCTTCCCTGTGGGAGGTAAGTATTTCTTCCTTTCAGGGTTCTTTCCCCCTTTCTTTGGGCATGTCGCCCCTGCCTTGGGTCCCGCTGCGGGAGGCCGTTCTGGCGTCTCCATTTTTATTCCCCTGGGACACAGATGTAGCTGACTGCCTATCAGTTCAGTGACTTTTTTCCTATATGTCTGCATGTCTACAGCTCTAAAAATGAATATTCCTTCACTCTTGATAGTACTTTCTTACCTTGCCCTTAATAACTAGAGTCCTTTTAGGTAGAGAGCAGGGAGGGTCAGGTGGCACCTTTAGAAACTAACTGATTCAGAGGCATAAGCTTGTCTGGCAACAGCATATTTTGTCAGGTGGTGCTGTCTATGAAAGTATATGCCTCCCTGAACCATTTAGTTTCTAAGTTGCCACCCTACCCTGCCTTCTGCCAGGCTTTAGACTACCCAGCTAACTACCTCTCTTGGATCTCTTAGAAAATAATGAGGTTAGAGATGAACGTGACAGGATTATGAGACACTGCAAAGAAGTGCAGCATTATATATGGGTAGATAAGGTGGATGTTAATGGCTTTACAAAAGTAGATAGGTGAGGTATGAGAGGGCCAGTGGTGTAAGACAGAATGTCTGCAGAACTGAGAACCATCACTATATGATTTTGTGGAAGATGTTCCTCTCCTTAATTACTGTCAGGCTAATAAATTTGTTTTTAAAAATAAATAAAACCACCACGTGTTGGGTGAATTTTGGGTATTTCCTAATAGTATTTATTACCAAAAATACAGAGTTTGTTTACATTTACTGTTCCTGGTTTTCTGGTTGTCTCTGGTTATCTCTCTCCTAAGTTCACATCTCCATCTTCCCTCTCTTGCAGAATCTTCTAGACTAGTGGAAGCCAACCTTTATTGGCAGGTGTGCCACAAATTAACCCTGCACTCTCTCCAAGTGCTCCTCTGATCCCCTTCCCCTGCTGCTCTGCTTTTTGCTCCAGGCTTGATCTGCTGCTCTGCTCTCTAGTCCTGCCATTTCTGCCATTGTGCTACTTGTTCCTTACCTGATCTGCTGTGTGCCAGACAGGCTATTGTGCCACAGGTTGGCCATCCCTGTCTAGGCAATTGGCAAAGCCTACAGCTACCCATGCCATGTCTAGTTTGGTTCTTGAACATATGAAAAAGTCACTGCTGAAGTTTTTCACACTGTTAAATGTGTGAATCTTCTACGTAATATAGAATGGCCTCAGTAAAGTCCTTAGTGTTGAAGTATCTAATATGGAGGCACTTAAGATCCTGCTTAGCAACTTATGCTTTCTGGTTGATAAAGGCTTCACTATCTGTCCAGCCTTACTGTGTATTCACCTGCCTCTTTGACTGAGATCTAATCCACTCCCTCCCCCGACCCTACACCCCTTTATTAGAATCCCTATCTAGGGGTGTTGTGTGTTTTCAGGTCGTTAGATTCGTTCTGTCAAGGTGTGTGAATGATACTTTCAGCAAATGTTTACTGCATGCTAATATATGGGTTATTAATTTTTGTTTTTCTATTAATCTACTCTGTCTGTTCTGTAGAGTGATACCATTGCTGTACATACCCGCTGTCTGAATTAGCTTAGACAGATGTAGGAAAGTCAGAATTCCTTACCTGTTTATCCAGTATTGTTTATACCCAATCTAAGTATTTCACCCTTATGTTATATTGCATTGCTGGCCATAGGGCTGTTCCTCTGAAACTTTTGTGTTGTATTCTTTTTTTTTCCCTTTGTTGTTACTGCTCAAAGAGCTTTTAAAATTTGCCGAATCAGATAACTAGTCATTGTAACAGGAGCAATGTCAAGAGAATTTTCGTTTTGTGATTAGATGCATCTATGGCCAGTGCTTGGCTTAAACATGACAGGAACAAAATTATTGTTTATTCTACTGTATCAGTTATCCTGACTCCATATTCACATAAACATTGCTGTAACAAATATTTTATTGTTAATTTTACAGAGTATGAAGGGGAAAAGTAAAAGTAGCCATGACTTGCTGAAAGATGATCCACATCTAAGTTCAGTTCCTGCTGTCAAAAGGTTACTATACCACTTTTAATCTATGGAACTGCTTTGCTTTCATTTATATTGGTGGGACGGCAGACACTTTGGACAATAGGACTAGGATTAGGACAGGACAATCAAATACGCAGATTAGGGTAAAATGTCTAGGCTGTACTACTGCAAAAAAAGACCTGGGAGGTTATACCTGACTACAAGCTAAATATGAGTCAGTAGTATAGTACAACTAGCTTTTCTTGCAACAGTATATAGAGATGTCATATGTTTTGCTTTCTGCGTTGTTTTTTTTCCAGTTTGTAACTTGACTTCTAGTCCTCATTTAGTCAAATTATATATATGTGTATCACAGTACTTGACCTTTTGCAACTATACATATTGGATCCATAGGCCAATATCTAAAGGTTTATACTGACTACAACTTTTTGATTACTCATTGTTCTTTTTCCTTGGGCCAGAACTGCTTGGTTTAAGAGCAAAAAGTGGTCTTTTAGAGTCTGCAGACCATAATGGTTCGTCTGGGTACCTTGAGATGGACTCACTAATATAATTTATCCTCTACGTGGCAGTGCTGTATTTCTGTTGTTCTGTCCTACATTCTTAAATGTTTTTAGCCAGAGTAGATAATGATGAGCAAGTGGTAGAAAGTTGCAATCAGCTTATGTCATTATGGTAAGTGTGGTATAAATGGCTTGTCAGGTAGAGTTCTGACTTTGGTTTCAGAAGGCAACTTAATCAAATTCTTAACAAAGATACTGCTGTTTTAAAATTCTGCTCTGCATTTAAAATGATTGATTCCAAATGCTGTATAGTGAAAAATAACTCTTATGTCTTTCTTTATCTTTCAGTGAAAAAACAAATGAAGTAGGTGATTTAAGTGAGGTAAGTAGCACTTCCACAAACAAAACTTGGACTTCTTAGAGATACTCCATTCCATATGTCCTGTGAATTACATTTTTCTTAGGAGGAATATAACACTGCATAAAAACATACTCCACAGGATTGAGTTAGTAAGTATCAGATTCCCAACCAAAAACCAGTGAAATTCCCAAAGCTCTAAAACTGGTCCATTTGGAGCAGTCACAGCAGAGTAACACATGAGTTTAAGCCATAGAGCATAAAGTTCTGCATAATTCATGTATATGGACACCATTACAAAATGTACATTAGGGTTGTGTGAAATGGCTGTATTTCAATTCGGTTTCAGATTTGGTCATTTCGGAGGACAGTGATGTGTTTTGATGTTTCAGATCACTGTCCTGTTTGGTTTTGGCTGAATCTGTTTTGAACGGGCTGAAAGCTTTGCACAGCCCTACTGCCCAGCCAGGTGGGCTTTGGGGTCGGGGGCTTAGGGCCCCAGAGAGGAGCAGGATGGGGCCACAGGTGGCTCGTCTGCGGGAGGGCTGCTGCTGTCTGTGTAGGCGAGGGGACCCCCATGCAGATCTCTGATCCCTGTCACACTGGGTCATGGGGCAGGGAAGCAGTGCAGAGCAGCGAGGAAGCCTGCTGGTTCCTGCCGCGTGACTTGGTTCCACAGGAAGCAGAGATCTGTGCTAGGCAGTCTCCTCACTGCCGCTGCCCGCCCCGTGCCATTCCGGCGATGGGGGGCTGTGTGAGGTGGGCAGCGGTGGCAAAGAGACCCCCGGCATGGATATCTGCTCCCTGCAGAGCCAGGTCACGTGGCAGGGGCCAGCATTGCCCTGCTGTGCAACCTGGCTCTACAGGGAGCAGAGATCTGTGCCAGGGGTGGTCTCACCACCGCTACCCACCCCATGCTTCCCCAGGTCTCTGCTCCCTGCAGAGCCAGGTCATACAGCACAGACCAGCACTGCCCTGCTGTGTGACCTGGCTCTGCAGGAAGCAGAGATCTGCACCGGGGTATCCTCACTGCCACTGTCTGCCCTGTGCAGCCCTGCGTCATGGATTTGATTCAGATTTGGTGTTCTGGGTGCCAAAACGGCCCGAAACACCTCCGAAACATAACAGCTGTCAAAATTCACATAGCACTAACATACATATATGCCTATATGTGCATCTACATTTTTAAGTATTGTATGAGTTCTCCTGATGAGATAAAGTTTCTATGTTTAAAAATTATGTAGTAAATTCGTGCTAAAATTTGAAGCACTTATTTTAAATCAATGTAGAAGGAAGATAATGATGAAGGGGATGAAAATGAAATCGATACTAATGAAGAAAATGAAGTGAAGAATCGCATTGCTAAAAAGCTGAAAAAAGATTCAAATGAAAATGAAAAACTACCATTCAAGGAAGAAGAAATAAAAACAGAAAAGAAAACTACTACCCGCAGGTATGCAGCATACAATTTTTTATGATTTAAAGGTTTTATTTAATTTTAATTTATTTATTTCTGTTCATTTTTTATCATTATAGCTTACTATATGGAAGGGTACGTCTTACATTTTGATATGTTTCTTTGATTTTTGCTCCTATTAGAATAAATTGCTAATTACAGTAAAATCCTTGATAATCCGGCATGAGCGGGGAATGGGGGGTGCCAGTAATGTAAAAATGCCGGTTACCTGAGGGCACAGGGTTTCCAGCTGGACGCGGCGGAGGTGGCAGCCACATGCAGAGCATGGGGTGGGGGAGGGGTGGCAGCAGCTGCATGTGGAGTGGGGGCTGGGGGAGGGGTGGCTGTGTTCGCATGCGGAGCATCAGCTGGGAGCTCCCAGGCTTGGAAATGCACGCGGGCCCCACAGCTGGGAGCCCTGTCAGCTGATCGGAGTTCCCAGCTCTCAGGGCATAGGTTACACATGCAACACAGTGTGGTGGGCAGCAGCAGCCACCTGTGAGCTTTCCCCCTGACGTCCAGCCAGCCAGCCGGAAGTTCCATTTACTAGAGTATGCTGGTTAGTAAAATCCCAAATAACAGGGATTTTACTGTACTTTAATCTAGGATGTCAAACATAGAGCCTCTGGACAGATCTGGCCCACAGAACCCTTCTAGCAGGCCTCCCCATTGTTTGGTAGGCTGCTAGAAGTTGAGGGCATGGCCTGCTGCAACATTCAGGGCTCCTCGACCCCAGTGGACATAGTCATTGGCAGCAGGGGGATGAGTAGGAGCTCTGCAGATTCAGCCCTCCCTTGCCTCACTACCATCCAGTCCCTGACCTGTGCTCCTGCCTGCCTACCTCTGGACCTCACACTGCCACCTGATCCCTGACTCACGGCACTGCCTGAGTGGGAACCCGGACTGTTAGCCCCAGGCCCACTGCAGCTGCTGTGATCCAGCCTGGGAGTAGCCCACATGGTCCAGATCCAGCCCAGGTGGATCCCCTTGAATCTGACCCAGGGCTGAGGTGAGTTGACACCCCTGCTTTAAATGGTGGCCATTTTCTTTGTTCAGAAATATAGTGACAAATTACTGAAAGCCTTTTAGTCATCTGTTAGCTTGTTCTAGCATAGTAGAAATAAATGTGTACAGCAGACATGTCTGTAATACAGTGTTTATTATCACAGGGAATGATAGGGGTTGATACCAGACATATTAGGAATTGTTTCACAATATTTTACTACACACCATTACAGCTGATGCAATCTCCCAGCCACAGGGGTGTACCACATGGGGGTCCCCATCAGCTGGGAACTCCCAGGCTTGGAAATGCATCAGAGTTCCCAGCTGTTAGGGCACAGGTTGCACATGCAAATTCATAGCTGGTTCCCATCCAGCTTTAAGTTATTACACATTTTCTAGCAATAACGTTATAGCTGGTTGGACCTTTTTAAGGCATCATAGTTAATTGGTACATGCAGGCACCCTAAATTAATTGCACAATAAACCAGGTAACTATATAATACATGTAACATGTAGAGGGGGCCTAATTAACTATAATCAAATAACTATATTTATGTAATAAGACTGACTACAAAAATGGAAATGCCAGAAATGTAAGTTTCATTTAAAATGTCTCTAATTTCATTGTTTTTAAGGGAATTTAGTGGCTTATGTGAAACTTAATCTTGGCCAAACCCGTTGCCTGCAAATTGTTTTATGTGTACAGATAGCTGGTGAAACCTTTCTTTATCAGATTTACCTGCCATGCTTAACACTGGTTCTTGTGTAGCCAAACTGAGAACCACAGTGGGTACATGCAGATATTACATTTAGATCACCCTAACTAGGGTTGGGTTGATCTAAGTACTCACTGGGTTGGGTTGATCTAAGGTACCCACTGAGGTAAGGAGAATAGTTGGGGAGGCACTGAGGTCCCGGAGGGGAGAGGAGTCGGGTGGTTGTTCCTTAAGGAGACAGTTCTCCAGGCCCAAAGGGAGGTAATCCCAACACGGATCAAAGGGGGCAAGAAGGCGCAAAAGCCCCCATGGCTCACCAAAAGCATACGGGAACATCTCCTGGCTAAAAGGGAGACGTATACCCAATGGAAGGGAGGGGCCATCACCAGGGAGGACTATACCTCAGTTGCTTGGGGCTGCAGGGGGACGGTCAGGAAGGCCAAGGTGGAGATGGAACTGGGACTAGCTACCCGGATCAAGGACAACAAGAAGTCCTTTTTTAAATACATAGGGTGTAAAAAGAAGGTACCAGGAAATGTGGGGCCTCTGCAAGACATGCTAGGAAATCTGGTTGTCACACTAGACGACAAAGCTAACCTATTTAATAATTTCTTTGCCTCCATTTTCCTAAGCAGGGACCGGGTCACCCCCCCGACACCGGGACCTCCGTAGGCCCCAGGGGAGGCACATCCAGACCTAGCGTCAGTGAGGATCTAGTCAGGGAACTTCTGGAGGGACTGGATGTATTTAAATCAGCTGGTCCTGACGATCTCCACCTCAGAGTGCTGAGGGAATTAGCAGAGATCATTGCAGGACCCCTGGCACGGCTCTACGAGCACTAGTGGTGCTCTGGTGTGGTGCCAGAGGACTGAAAAAGGGCCAATGTGGTTCCCATTTTCAAAAAAGGAAGGAGGACCCAGGAAACTATAGACCAGTTAGTCTTACTTAGATCCTGGGTAAGCTTTTTGAGAGAATTATCATAGCACATGTCCATGATGGGCCAGCAAGGGAGATTATGTTTAGGGGCAACCAACACAGGTCCATTCGAGGCAGGTCCTGTCAGACCAACCTGGTGGCCTTCTATGACCAGGTCACAAAATCCTTAGACACAGGAGTAGCAGTGGACGTAGTCTTTCTGGACTTAGGCCTTCGACACTGTCTTTCACCCCATTCTCATCAAAAAAACTAGGAGACCGTGGCCTTGACACCTACACAGTCAAATGGGTTGCTAACTGGCTGGAGGGCCGCACCCAGAGAGTGGTGGTGGATGGGTCATTTTCGACCTGGAGGGATGTGGGCAGTGGGGTTCCGCAGGGCTCGGTCCTCTGGCCTGCACTGTTCGATATTTTCATCAGCGACTTGGACAAGGGTGTAAAAAGCACCCTGTTCAACTACACAGACGACACTAAGATGTCGGGGGAAGTGGGCACACTAGAAGAGAGGAATAGGCTGCAATTGGACCTAGATAGGTTACAGGGGTGGGCGGATGAGAACAGGATGGGTTTCAACACTGACAAGTGCAAGGTACTGCACCTG
>NW_005842520.1:902534-906937 GCF_000455745.1 Alligator sinensis
GCCCAGTTCTGGGCGCCGCACTTCAGGAGGGATGTGGACAACATGGAGAGGGTCCAGAGGAGGGCCACTCGCATGATCAGGGGTCAGCAGGGCAGGCCCTACGAGGAGAGGCTAAGGGACCTGAACCTGTTCAGCCTCCACAAAGGAAGGCTGAAGGGGGATCTAGTGGCCATTTACAAACTAGTCACAGGGGACCAGAACAGGCATTGGAAGAGTCCCTGTTCCCCCGAGCATTCCCAGGAGTGACAAGAAATAATGGTCACAAGCTGACAGAGGGTAGATTTAGACTAGACATCAGGAGGTGCTACTTCACTGTCAGGGTGGCTAGGATCTGGAATCAACTTCCAAGAGAAGTGGTGCTATCGCCTACCCTGGGAATCTCTAAGAGGAGGCTAGATGAACACCTTGCCGGGGTCGTTTGACCCCAGTCCTCTTTCCTGCCATGGCAGGGGGTTGGACTTGATGATTTGCTCAGGTCCCTTCCGACCCTACAAAATAAAACTATGAATCTGTAAGTGCTGATCTGTACAGACATTTGGGAAAGTTAAAATGGGCAAAAAATGGCCAACCCAATCTAAATTATTTCACCTGAGGAGATGAACTAAGGTGTATTGGTGTGGCAGAGCACATGGTGTGTCTGCCACTTTAAGGGCCTGGAGCTGTCAGCCTCCAGGTGCCTGATGAGGGCAGCCATTTTGAGGCAAGGGCTGCCTATATAAACAAGGCAGTTTGGCTGCAAGAGGCGAGGCAGCAACATCGCCTGGCTATAGGCCTGCTGAGAACAACCCGGAGGTAAGGGGGAGCTGCAAGGTGTTGGTAAGGAGGCTCCTGGTCCTGGGCATGACCTGAAACTGCACCCTGCTGGGAGTGGGTGGCCTGGTGGGGCTCTCAGTGGCGCGGGAGCCCCCAGGAAATGCCAGGCCAGTTATCACCCCGGTGAAAGGCGGGTCGGAGCGCCTTAACCCCTAGCTCCCACCACCACCGGGTGGGTTACCCATGTGTTTTTTGGGGGGCCCAGTGGGCCAGTGTTGTGAGGGGCCCAGAGAGGGCTCACCCCGAGAGAGTGGATGAATACAGGGCGTGGTGCTGCGTTTGCCCCTAGGAGAAAGGGAGTAGTGGCATGGTGAGGTCCGAGGATGCGAGTGAGGGGCTAGAGAGACCCAGGCCGAAGGGAGAGTACCCTCGACTGGCCCAAGCTGGGGCCAGGACTATGCCAAGCTGGGGCCAGGACCAAGAGGGTCAAAAGGGCCAGAGGCCCACCGCAAGGGACGCCCAAGAGCCGGGGGCCTGGGGTCCTGACTGGCCTGGAGGTGGGCCAGGGCAAGTGGCCGAAGGTCCCGGGGGGACCACACCCAAGAGGGGAAAGTAGCTTCAGGGGGGCTAGGTAGCCTGGATGACGGCGGAGAGGATCATAGTGGGGTCCTGTACAGATGGTTCTGGGGCCCAGTGTGGGGCCGGTGATTATAGGAACACCCAGATGCCATCTGCGAGGCTTGGGCTGCGGTATTAGGGGAGGTCGGAGCTGCAGAGCGCCCCCTGGCATCGGGGCATTACAATGGGTAGCCTCCCGCTTAATTGACATCTTAATGAATCAATTATCATCAAAGGCGTGGCGGGCGATTGCCCAAGGACAGGTGGGCGGGCCACGGAGGTCGGCCCCGAGTGGCCCCCCTGTCACGGTGACAGGTGGGCGGGCCACAGACCTCGGCCCCAGGAGGCCCCCTATCACAATTGGGAATAGATTATCCTCATCTACCAAAAATGTACACATGTTCAGATCACAGCCCCAGAGTTGGAAGAGTCTAGCTGCTTGTCACAGCGCCATGAGTATGCTCTTCCTACCCCCAAGACCCTGACAGGGCCATTATTAGCTCTCCTCCAATCGCACAAAAAACCCCAACAGACCTGCTAGTCCTCCCCCCCCATCACAATTGGGAATAGATTATCCTCATCTACCAAAAATGTACACATGTTCAGATCACAGCCCCAGAGTTGGAAGAGTCTAGCTGCTTGTCACAGCGCCATGAGTATGCTCTTCCTACCCCCAAGACCCTGACAGGGCCATTATTAGCTCTCCTCCAATCGCACAAAAAACCCCAACAGACCTGCTAGTCCTCCCCCCCCTCCACCCCGGTTACTTAGATTGGGTTCCCAGCCTTTGAATACGTGCACAAGCTGCTCCCGTCTACAGTCACATGGCTTAAAGCAAGCTGTGAGATTGTAGATCAGATGCAGTAAACATCTGCACATATCCTGTGTTGTCTAATCATCTACCCTCTTTACCTAGTTGTCATGAGCTAAGTTTGGGTAGTTGACCACTCAGATAAAGCTCGGTCATTTGACTGGCCAAATATCAATACAAAATTGCCAGTAGGTCCAAATAATACACATACAAAGCACAAATTTTCCATTAAGAAATGTATAAAAAAACAATAAAAATTAATATTCCTGTCAAGAAGACTACAAAAAAAGTAGTTTTTTTGTAAAAATCTATAATTGTTGTCTGCTGAAAAAATATGCAGACAATTGACCAGTCAATTGACAATATTTGACTGATCAATTGACCAGCTTGCCAGCCCTAGTTATGAGTATTCCATAAGTGGTGGAGCTAGTCAGAAAAATACTGTCTGTTGAAATAAGCATTGTATTAAGACTAAAGAATAGTATAACAGGGGGCCTCCCCGGGGCCAGTTAGATGTTCGCCTGCCCACCTGTTTCTGGGCTAACTGCCCACCTTTCTCGTCTGCCACACCTTGATGGAAAATGATTAAGATATTAACCCTGTGGGAGGCTGCCCATTTCCTGCCTCAACTCCAGTGGCGTTATCTGCGGCTCCGAAACCTCTCCTACACCACAGACCATGCCTCACAGATGGCATCTAAGCTCTGAACATCTCTGGCCCCACTCTGGTCTGGACCCCAAATAGATCCTTTCCCATCAGGCGGCCTATTCTGCCCTCATTCTGGGCTGCCAAGCTCCTTACACTCATCCCCCTCTCGGGTGTGGCCCCCCCCCCCCAGGACCTTTGGCCACACAGGCCCTGGCCTCACCTCCAAGGCCAGTTGGAACTCGAGGCCCATGGCTCTGAGCGTCCCTCACGGTGGGCCCCTGACCCTTTTGACCCTTCTGGTCCTGACCTCAGCATTGACCAGTCGAGGGTGCCTCAAGTCAGGCCTCTGAGCAAGTAGCTCACACTCTTTTACATGGGTCCACCTTCTCAGGGGGTTACCCACCCAGTTGTGGAAGCTGGGGTTATTAAGGGGCCTCAACCCACCTTTCACCGGGGTGGTAACTGGCCTGGCATTTTGTGGAGGCTCCCATGCCACCAGGAGCCCCACCAGGCCACCCATCCCTGGCAGGGTGTAGTTTTAGGTCGTGCCCAGGACCAAGAGCCTCCTAACCATCCCCATGAGCTCTCGCTCTTACCTTCTGGTGTTCCTGCTGCAGCTCAGCCAGGTGATGTTTCCATTTGGGCTGGCAGCAGCAGCAAACTGCAGCCTCCATATACCTAGTTCTCAAATGGTCACCGCCATCAGGCACCTGCTGGCTGCCCGACTGAGCCCTTCAAGTGGCAGGCACCCAAAGGTGCACTGCCACAAATAGCAATTAAAATAACTTAGACGACAGGAGTTTCAAACTTATTGATGGAATAACATTGCACTTTCAGAAGGAAGGGACCACAAGGACAAGAAAGAAGCAGTTAAAAAATCATCCCCTCCCACAATAGGCAGGTTTCATTTTGCATGGCACTGATTAGGTCAACAGGGGACTTCTGTCTTCAAAGGTTGCAGTCTATACATGGGGGATATAAAGTGCTAGCCCCTTGGGAGAGTGTAGGAAATACTCAAGAAGCATGACATTAATATTAATTTAGTCTGTAAATAAAATTGCCAAAAAAAGAAAATGTTCTCCTTATTTTGTCTTAAATGTTTATGAAACATTTTTCATAGCAGGTTATGCCCCATGATATAACAAAAATGATTTTAAAAAACAGTAGAATTAAGTATGCATTGGTATGTTGGCTTTTTTTGTTCAGTATAGGCATGAAGCATCATTGATTTCTTTGCTATCAAATAAACCCGGCATTCATTTTGAATGAGAAGTCTGAATTTTAGGAAATAGGCTCAAGGATAATAAACCATATTTTCTCACATACAGAATGCCCCAGAGTGTAATATATGCATTTTTTTTAAAGACAAAATAAAGAAAAAATGATTATTTTCCTTGTAGAAAGTAACAGAGTAGCAGCAGCTCGGGAGCAGAGCCTGCTCATTGTTCTGCTCCCCGTGAGTTGTGTGCAAAATTAAGTTTAATTTTGCTGGTAATAGTTGGCAGAAACCATTCTATTTATCACACATGCTTCACAGTGCAATTTTCAATGACTGTTTTCGGAGACAAGGGAA
>NW_005842520.1:906949-911214 GCF_000455745.1 Alligator sinensis
GCATGCTGTGTGAGAGAAAATACAGTAGTTGAACTAGTTTGCCATAAATATTTACTTAACTATTGTAGTTTATTGTTTTCAAAAGTTTAAAACACAGGGTTCATTTGCAGTTTTATTTTGCAAATTGTTTATATGCTGATTTGCTGAACACTGGGCGCATTTACATGAGATACTAAAAGTGCAGTAGACTAATTCTACTGCACGTTAGCGTGTCATGCTGAAAGCTGTGCTAATGCGCAATAGAATTAATCTAATGTGCATTAGTATCACGTAAAAGACGTGCTGGTGCTACTGCACAGTAGTGCCGATTACAGCATGTTAAAATAGTACCTGTTATTTCCCCTCCACCTGTTATTTCCCCTCCACTAGGGAGGCCACATCTGGAGTACTGTGTTCAGGTTTGTACCTGAAAGGATGTAGTCAAATTGGAGAGTCCAGCAGAGGGCAACAAAAATGGGGAGAGGGCTGGGGCATGTGACTTATTAGGAGAGGCTGAGGAAACTGGGCTTATTTAGTCCAGAGAAGAGAAAACTGATAGGGGATTTAATAGCAGCCTTCAACTACCTGCAAGGGAGTTCCAAAGCAGATGGAGCTAAATTGTTCTCAGTAGTGGCAGATGACAGAACAAGGAAGCACCAAACATCTGGACCCAGGCTGGCCTTTGGATTCTGTCTCAGTGCCCTAAAGGGGAGATGGAAGGTCTGGGCAGCCTCCACTTCTCCAAGAAACTCCTGCCTAGGCATATGCATTAAAGGTCTGAGTGACCTCTCATACGTATGCCATGACCCAGAAGGCTCAATGGTTGCCAAACATTTTGTGTTGGAGCTTTTTAACTTAACCTAAAAGGGAAAGAAAGGAGCTCTCATGTTATTTTTTTCATTGTGCTCTTCCCTCTCATAAAATAAAAAGGGCAGATTATCTAAAATTCTTGAGATAGGATATTTGTATGAAGTGAGTGCTTAAGACTAATCTTAATGCTACTAGTTCGCTAAATAAAGTCCCTTTTGCTCAGAGTGAATACATAATGAATCTATAGCACTACTCAGAATTTATTGAATGTTACTTTCAAGATAGAAATGCTAAATTCTTCTCAGAAATCTTGATACATTTATGCTTATCAAGTGCTGTTTAATTAAGCTCTCCATCCTGCTACTTTTCTCTTGATAATCATATCTATTATGGTAGTGCCTAAAGGCAAAAAAAAGAGTTTGTTGCACTGGATATGTAAAGTCTGGCTTTAAGTAGCCATTCTAGAGAGCTGGAAGCAAAAACAAAATAGGTTGTCTTGGTTCTCTAATTAAATCATTTCATGGTACAGAAAAGTCAAAACAAAAGACATTAGTATGACTATTTGCTATGCCTCAGAGAGGTGCTTTACACACTGAGGGTAATCAGTTTAAGCATGTAGTAGCCATGGATATGTACCTAAAGTTTTCACTACAGTCTTGATTACAAGAACTTCTAGAATAAGTTGTTTTCAACAATAGTGTGACAACATTTGGCATGAAAATTAAAGCTGTGCCACTGTTTGATCCAAATAGGGTTGTCTTAATCTTGGGTTCCATTGTGATGAGATGAGGACCTCATATTTTACTGTCTTCAAGAATTAATTCTTCCCATAAATATGCTGAAAATGAGTGATGATATTTGAATAAGATTCCACCTTCTGTGTTAGTCCAACTTTGTGTTTATCAGATTTTTGAATGTCAGACGGAATGGGAATCAGTGTGTGACTTCAGTGGGAGTTTCTAATAGAGTGCCAGTTAATCAAGGAATGTCTGCTCTCTGTCACAGTTGTTCATCTCCTCAGAAATTTAAAGCCAGAGAAGCAGAGTGGTTGAATTTTTTAAATAATATTTTCAGAATGTCTCCAGATAGTCCCTTGTAGCAGTTCATGTGTCCACTTGATCTGTTGTATGTGGAAGCTAAACAAAGGTAACATAAGAGCTGTTTCATTATTGTGTAAGTGCATGGGTTTAGCTTCCTTTACTATTTGGATTGGAGCAAATGCACAAAAATTGCAAAAGGTCAGTTGATATACATTAATGAAAAATAAGTCTCCCTCTTTATAACAGTATAATTATTTTGGTCTGTCCATAGTCTATAACTGTCATATTTAAGCTTGTTAGTTCAGACCAGATAGGTTACCTCAAAAGACTGCTTGAAGATAAAGGCAATCTTGTATATTTGGTAAGTAGGGAATCAAGTTTCGTGTTAGAAATCTATTAAAGTGGGCATAAAAATGTCAGGCTCCTACTTGTCAGTGGACTGAGAAAATCAACTGGAGGGTTTTTTTTTAAAAACAGAGATTGACTTGTAATTTAATAGTTTTTTAGGGTAGTGATTCATTGAAAATATTTTTTGTAGAAAATGTTTTTCATCCTGTAGGTGGAGCTCACATGCTACATTTGCAAATATAGTAGTTTCTTTTTCTTTCTTTTTTTTTTTACTCTGTTTACATAGCATGTGTTACAGCTACAGTACAAAAATAAGCAAGGTAATATAGAGATGTATTGAATACTGATCAGATAAAATAGGAAGTGGCCTTGGGTAAAATAATTCAGAAGTCAGCTATAGAAATAGGTCCACTCAAATCAGATTTTGAGAAGGGATTTGAAAGATTTTCTTGCGACTTTGGACTGGAATGCCAAGAATACTAAATAGTATTAGAACAGTGTCCCCATACCAATTTTGTCTATTTGGAGACGTGATTTTTGAACAGCCGAAGTTTCTGGCCCAAAGATTTCACTTCCAGTGCAAATATGTTTAATTGCTCTATTCTCTGAAATAGAGCTGCAAGTTTGATTATTAGGTCGTCTAGATTAAACTCCAGAGTATCTTAAGCCATTAGATTTCAACCAGTTATCCTTCTGTGGAGTCCAGTAATTTTATCCAAACCTATATTCCAACAAGACAGCTAGTCTCTATTTGAAGACATCTAGACATGATTTGTTCCATTTTTTTTTTTATCACTGTTACTTAATTTTGTTCCTAGATTCTTTAAATTAGTCTATTTTTGGATTCTGACAATTTGGGGGTTTTTTGTTTTTCTCTGATAAATTGAAGAACCCTTTTGTATCCCACATGCTCTCTCCCTTAAAATACTTGAACCTTGTAGTCAAGTTGCTTCTGTTTTCTTTAAGTCTGACTTCAAGGCATTGTCTCCAGTCCTTAAATCATTTTTTTGGCTCCTGTACCCTCTCTCATTTTTTTGACTTTTTAATATGTTGACATCAGCATAGATTCATAGATGCTAGGGTCAGAAGGGACCTCAATAGATCAGAGTCCAACCCCCTGCATAGGCAGGAAAAAGTGCTGGGTCTAGATGACCCCAGCCAGATGCCTGTCTAACCTCCTCTTGAAGACCCCCAGGGTAGGGGAGAGCACCACCTCCCTTGGGAGCCCATTCCAGATCTTGGCCACTCGAACTGTCAAGAAGTTCTTCCTAATGTCTAGTCTAAATCTGCTCTCTCCTAGCTTTTGGCCATTATTTCTTGTAACCCCCGGGGGTGCCTGGGTGAATAAAACCTCACCAATTCTCTTCTGTGCCCTGTGATGAACTTATAGGCAGCCACAAGGTCGCCTCAACCTTCTCTTGCGGAGGCTGAAGAGGTCCAGGTTCCCCCAGTCTCTCCTCATAGGGCTTGGCCTGCAAGCCCTTAACCATACGAGTGGCCCTTCTCTGGACCCTCTCCAGGTTATCCACATCCCTCTTGAAGTGCGGCGCCCAGAATTGAACGCAGTATTCCAACTGTGGTCTGACCAGCGCCCGATAGAGGGGAAGTATCACCTCCTTGGATCTGTTCATCATGCATCTGCTGATGCACAATAAAGTGCCATTGGCTTTTCTGATGCCTTCATCACACTGCCGACTCATGTTCATCTTGGAGTCCATTAGAACTCTGAGATCCCTTTCCGCTTCCGTTCCACCAAGCAAGTCATTTCTTAGGCAGTAGGTATGCTGGACATTTTTCCTCCCTAGGTGCAGCACTTTGCATTTCTCCTTGTTGAATTGCATTCTGTTGTTTTCTGCCCATTTGTCCAACCTGTCCAGGTCTGCTTGTACTTGTTCCCTGCCCTCTGGCGTGTCTACTTCTCCCCACATTTTTGTGTCATCCACAAACTTGGACAGAGTACACCTCACTCCCTCGTCCAAGTCGCTGATGAAGACATTGAAGAGTATCGGTCCAAGGACCGAGCCCTGTGGGACTCCACTGCCCACACCCTTCCAGGTCGATACTGACCCATCCACTACGACTCTCTGG
>NW_005842520.1:913009-920249 GCF_000455745.1 Alligator sinensis
CCCCAGTGAGAGACTTGTCTTGCCCCTCACTTAGGAACACTGAGGCAAAGAACTCATTGAGGAGTTCAGCCTTGTCCCCCCTGTCCGTCACCAATTGCTTCTGCCCATTTAGTAGGGGTCCTATTCCTCCCTGGGCCTTCCTTTTACTCCCTATATAGCTGAAAAACAATTTCTTGTTATCCTTAACTTGGGATGCCATCCTCAGCTCCATGGTAGCTTTGGCCCGTCTAACTGCCTCCCTACAAGCGCAAACAGAGGAGGTATACTCCTCTTTGGTAATCTCTCCCTGTTTCCACTTTTTATATGCTCCCCTTTTAGTCTGTAGGCTGCTCTGGAGTTCTCTGGTCAGCCAGGAAAGCTTTCTGGCCCCTTTCCCTCTTTTTCCTCTCATCGGGATAATCTCCCTCTGTGCCCGAAGGATCATTTCCTTAAGGCACAGCCACCCTTCCTGGGCTCCCATCTCTTCAAAACTCCTACTCTGCAGTGCGTCCTTGACTAATCGCCTGAGTTCATTGAAATCAGCTTTCCTAAAGTCTAGCACTTTCACCCTACTAGTTACCTTACCCACTCGACGTCTTATGATGAATTCTTTTATTTGGTGATCACTGTCCCCCAGGTGACCACCAATCTGTAGGTCCCCTACCATGTCATCCCCCGTTGCCAGCACCAGGTCCAGTAAGGCATTCCCCCTAGTGGGACCGTGTACCTTCTGTGTCAGGTACAAACTACATATTACATAGTAGTTTATTATCAGTCTTACCAATGCCATATACAGAGATTAAAAAAGATCTCCTCTTCCATGAACTGCTCCTCAGTTTGTACATATAAGGGACACATTAGCCCTTTTTTTGCTGCAGCACTGCACTGGTATTTTTATTGAGTTGCTTGTCCATTGTGACCCCAAGATTCTTTTCATTCTCTCAGTTGTCCAGTGTACACTCTCCCATTCTGTGTTTAAGGCTTCCTGTACTAATCTAGGCAAATATCTTTGCATTTGGACAATCAAGATAGTTCTGTAAGACTGTCCAGCCCTAATCACAATTTTTTTTGCTCTTCTGATTGATACTAGCAGATAACACATTCTCAATAGCGACACCCTTATTCAGTGATGATTTCTCTTTAACAACTATTGTGGCTATATCAGTTTGTTCCTCATCCATTTAAGATGTGCTTTACTGCTGTTACAGAATGCTCTTTTTTATTTAATATTTCAGAAAATTCTAATAGCCTTTAAAGACCAAAGTATGTCATATTGTATAGTTATCTTTATCAATCAAAGATGTAATCTGAAAAAATGTTAAAAGGTATGTTTGACAAGACCTATTTTCCACATGACAGTGTTGACTAGAATTTCTTATATTCCTAACCTTGAATTTGTTGTCAGTTGACTCCTGTAGCAGCTTTTCTATTTTTTCACCCAATATTGTTATTGCGATACTAAATATTTATGCTTATGTGCTATCCTCCTTAGGCTTAATCCTTCTGCTTAGTTTAGTAGCATACAGATATGCAAGCTTTTCCTTCCGGAGCAAAAGTGACCACTCTGGAAGAAAACTCAGAAACAACCAGGTTTAAGTTGCTCCTGGGGGAGTGAATATCTGTAAACTTCCCCTGGCTTAACTCTTTTCTGGGGACCAGAAGGTGGTGAAGCGTGTGAAGCACCTACAGGTATATGGCAGGGGAATAGTCAGTGAAGCAAATTTTGGACAGTGGTGATCAGTCGGCCTGTGTGAAGCAGCTAGTATTCACTTTGAATTCGGGGGACAGTGATTTGATTTGGTGATTCAGATCACTGTCCCAAATCGATTTGGCCAAATCTGATTCGGAGATTCGGCTGCTGCCGAATCGGCCAAATTTCGGAATCAAACAGGCCCCATCCCCTGCCTGCTCTCCCAGCCCCGTCAATGGCTGCCCTGCCTGGGCTCAGCATCCCAGCTCTTTAAAATAACAAAACAAACAAAAAACCTCCTGCACTCACTGTCTGCTGCCAGGCTGGAGGGCAGTCCCTGCTGCCCCACACTGTTTCACACTGTGTGTGGGGGGGCTCTGCCACGAGCCCCCAGAAGCTCTGACAGCCGCTGCAGCATCCAGTGAGTACAGGTCTTTTTTTTTTTTTTTTTTTTTTAAAGGGGGGGGAAACAAAGAGTCAGGATGCTGGGGCTGGGTGGGGCAGCCACTGACAGGGCTGGGAGAGCAGGTGGAGAGGTGCTTAGGAGGGCTGGGGGAGCAGGCAGGGAATGGGTCCTGGTGGGGGTCCCCCCATGGTCCCCTCCTCCCTCTTCCAGCCCCCACCTACTTACCGGCACGGAGCCCAGGTCCTGCTCCCTGCAACAGCAAGCGGAGACTGCCCAGGTCTCTGAATCGATTTCAACCTTTTTATTGGTCTCCTGATTCAATCTGGATTTGGAGATTCAGCCGCTGAATCAGACCGAATCTCCTTGAAATTGAATTAGCACTTGAAGCTTCGCACAGCCCTAGTGATCAGGCCCCAGAATCCGATTCTTTCTCCACTGCCATTTGCCTTTCTGGTGCTGTGGGCAGAGAGCAGCAGCATGGGGGAGAGGGAAAACAAGCAGTGTCAGGCAAAAAAGCTGAATACAGGACCTGATCACTAACTCCAAATCCACATTTTTCCATTATTAAAATGAAACACCACTTCTATATAGCTATATATTGGTGGGGTTTCATTTAAAATCATGGAAAAGTTTGGATTTAGAGAGTTACCTTTTAAACAGAAAATTGGGGATTTTGTTAAATCAGAGAAAACCAGGATCACTGCTGGTCACCAGTGAATAACTAAACTTTTAAAATGTACTGCAAATTCTGTAGGGCAAGTGACTGCAGGGAAACCCTCAGCATTGTCATGGTAGATCATGTAAAAAAACAAAAAGGAAGTAGTTGTGCCCAAGTGAAGACACTGACAAGATTGAGATTCAACTATGATATCTGCGTGGGGCGCTGCTGAAGAAAAGAGGAATGTTAATGTTAGATGTATTCAGGGGGCATGTAACACCAGATGTGAAAGTAAAAATTTAATCAGTGAAGTGTCATCATGTAGTCATACCTGGTGGCACGCTCAGACTGGCTCTTGCCAAGGAACCAGGCACTTATGCCTAATGGAAAGGTTAAGAAGACAACTATAGCTTTGCCAGCGGATTCTGACTTCTTGGGAAAAGGTATCTTCAGAGTCAATTATTAAATGCCTCAAGAAGTGCTGTATATCCAGTGCCATGGTTGAAACTGAAGATGATGTTTTGGGGGAAGATGAGGAAGAAGGTTAGAGCAGGGAAGAGAGTGAAAGTGAAGATGCATGTGAAAATGACCCAGTTTTAAGTGGCAGGATCTAAAAAAAGAAATAGAACTTACCAGGGTTTTCTGCACAGAACCTAATATAGAGTAAAGTAATGTATGTTGAATTTATGACTTGTTAGCTTTTGTTATTAGGTCTACTTATATATTGGGGATCCTGGTTTTCTCTCTTTAAAAATCTCACATTCTCTGTGTTGCAAAGTCGGGGTCCCAAGGGTGGCCGTGATGCCCCCTGGTGGCTCCATAGCTGCCCTGCTCCATCCCTAGGGTGCCCTCCCTTCTTGCCTCCCATGCCTTGATGGAAATATAATAAATAGGAAGGCTGCCCACAGGCCTTTGCATGGCCTCAGTCTGACTGAACCCCACTACAGTTCCTGGGCACCCTACTTTTTCTCACTGTTCCTCTAGGCAGCCCAGTGAGGGGCCTGAGGATCAGTGAGGTCCAGTAAGGGGCCTGGGCCCAGTGAGGTGCCTAGGGGAACAGTGAGAACCAGTAGGCTGCCCTTCTAGTTGCTGGGCCCCTGGCCCCTGTATTGCCCTTTGGCCTTAATATAGCACAGTCTGCTCCAGGCTCAATAGTCACCTCAAGCCTTGAGCTTGCCCCTGGCAGGGCTCAAGGCGATCATGTGCCCCTCGGGCACCAATAGGACCTTTGTAAACCCCCCCTTACAGTCCCAACCCAAACCACTGGTTACTGTAACATAAACACTAAGCTCCTGGGCTACAACATAAATAACAACAATTGCAGCAGCCTTCTACCCCTTTAAGAGGGCAAATCTTCCTTCACCCCTTGCTCGGGCTATACCTCGTAGCCTAGGCTCTTTGTGCTCTCCCCAAGCTTCACTGTTCCTGCAGACAGCAAAGCAGGCTGTCTATCATCCCTGGACAGGAGCTCCTAACCCTGCGGCTGGTAGGGCTACATTAGCTTGCCAGCCCAAGCCCTGGTCTTATATTTTCTCAGGGCCCCTGCCCACTTCCAATTAATATGCTGATTGTAGGAGTCTGCTAATTGCCTCATCGGCCCTATTGTCTTGGTAACTGGCAGCTGCTGCCCCCTGTCTAGTCTGTAGAGCTCCTTGGCTGGGCTGTTTCTTAAAGGAACAGAGAGCCTCAGGCTCTTTGTTCCACTTAGATTAAAGAAAAATCCAAAATTCTCTGTTTAAAAAATCCAAAATCCGTGTTTTTCCATGATTATAAAATGAAAACACCATGATATATATAGTTATTAGTTGAAAACAATGTTTTGTTGATCTAGTTAAAATTTTAAAGCAGTTTGGAAGCCTACCAGTGCATTAATCATTATAATAAAATTAATGCTATATATATATATATATGTATATTTTGGCATTTCTTTTGGAGTTTATTAACATGGAAAAGAATTGCTCTCCCTGCCCCCTTGGTTCACCAGAATGCAGGTCCAGATGCAGCTGTACTGCCTAGCTGCTATGTGGTGCTAAGCAGCCCTTATATGCCAGTGTCCTGCCCATGCCATTGCCCCTCACTCCCAACCCACAGCCCCCCACCCCTGCTGGTGCCCTCATTCCCGACCCACATCTCCCCTGTCTCCACCAGGGCCCCTCACTCCTCACCTGCAGCTCCCTCCCCCACCAGCCCTGCCACAGGGGGGCCCCCAGGTACCAGCTGCAGCTGGTGAGCAGTACCTAAGCCCTGGATGTTGTGCATGGGAGGCAGCAGATGCTGCGGCTGGGCAGAGGGTGAAGCCTGGCTACCTCCTCCCAAGCAGAGCCAGTGGGGGCAGATGCAGGCTGCCCACTGTGGGGCTTGGGGCTCCCCGCCCTGCTGCCCTTCCCCTGGGGGCCTCCATGGCTCAGCAGGTGGGACCCAGTGTACGAGGGCAGAGTGGGATGGGGAGACTTGGTGCCACCACTGCCAGGACCCTTACACCAGCAGCACCACCATGGCGAGGCACCCCTTGCCACCAGGCAACAGCGGGGGCAGCAGCAGCACAGAGTTGTTTCCCCCTGCTGCTGCTGGGAGGCAGGGGGTGCCTCACCTTGGCAGCATGGCTGGCTCAGGGGTCCCAAGCCTCCCTGTCTTCCTGTCCCAGGTCCCACCCACTGGGTTGCAGAGGCCCCAGTGTGGAGGGTAGGAAGGCAGGGAGCTCTGCAGCCCACATCTTCCCTTGCCCTGTGCACAAATCTGTGGAGGCACATGCCCCCAGGTCCTCCTCAACTTGTCACCTCTAGTACCTGACCCCTCCCCACGAATGCATGCAGCAACAGGGAGCCAGCTCCCCTGTCAGCCCTCTGAATGAGCTGCCCACATCTCTGTCCTGCTCCCCCATCTATGCATTCCTGGCTGGGCCCCATGCTGGGCCCCATTCCTGCCCCAGCACTGGGCTCTGGGCATGCCACCCGCCCCCCCCCCCCCCCCCCCCCCCCCAGCCCCAGCCACTAATCCTGCCCTACTGTGTCCCTCACTGTGGCCACCTCATCTCCCCCGTAGATTTACCTGCAGGCAGCTGCGGTAACTGCTCTCCACTGCTGCCTAGCTGTATTGCTGGCCACGTGCATGTATATGGCCACACATGCACTTGGTGCCTGCTATATCAGATCGGCCTTCTCCTGCTTCCCTCAGCCCCAGACAGCCCCTTGCAGGCTGGAACTCTGCCAGCATGCAAAGGGAAACCTGTGAATTCCCTCTTTTTTTTTTTTTTTTTTAAGAAGAAAATCAGGATTTTCTCCTTTAAAAGTAGGAAATCTGCATTTTTCTCCTTTAAAGGTGAAAAATCTGTGTGAAGTCTAATTATTGGGGGGATCATCTTAAGTTTGAGGTTGTCTTTGATTTGGGTACATATGGTAAATAAAGGTTTTTTAAAAATAACTAAAAGAAGCACTAATGAAATTTCCATTCAAGAACTCGCCTGGTAGTGATAGCATTTTTTTTTAAACTTTAGGAGTAGTATCAGATGTTCCATTTTTAAGAAAGATTGTTAAGGATGTGACAAAACAGCTCTGGCAATATTCTTAGTCTTCATTATTTCCTTTACCTCCAGCCATTTGGGAACAAATGTGAAGGTTATGCAGAAAATAAATTAATGAGTGCCATTGGAAGCAGAGCTCTACAGTGTCTGCTACTTACTAGAAGCTCACATAATAGAAACATCTACATATAAGAATGCAAACCAAACACTAAGAGCGTTGTACTACATGCATTTTCTACTGTGTCACGGGATGGGGTTCTACAGTATGGCTGTGATCTCCCCAAGGCCCCCTTACCATGCCAAGTTGGCCCAATGGGCACCCTCGATTCTCACCCGCCACATCTTTGATGGAAAAAATATATATGGGAGGCTGCCTTTACGTCATCTTGGACACGGTTTGCTGTACACTCTGACCCCATGGACTCCCGGACCCCTGGTGGGTCCCATTCCAAGATACATGGCACAATGGGTGTTTCGGGGCACCCTAGCCTTATGGGCTATGCGTGGCTCCAACCATCCCTTTACCACGCCCCAAGGCTCGCAGACGGAACTGACATTGTTCAGTCTGGGCCTTGTTATAATTTGGCGCCCTGGTCCTCCCTGGGCCCTCCATGGCCCCCATCTCGCTCAGCGCCTTCACTGGTGCTCGGGCCCTCCGCGGCCCCCGTCTCAGCGCCTTCACTAGCACTTGGGGTTGGTGCACCCCAAATGCTGCACCCTCTCTGGCTCTGGGGTTGGTGCACCCCCAAATGCTGTGCCCTCTCTGGTGCTGGGGTCCCCATGCTGCTGTGGGTCCCCTATGAGGCCTCCTCCATCCCCTAATAGCCTCACCCAAACCACCGTTCTTAAACAGCAAACAAAACACAAGCCCCTGGGCTATAACATAAATTCTAGCCACCCGGCTATAACATTATTCAAGCCACACCAGGGGTGCTCCGTCCCTCACCAGTCTCGGGGCTGTACCTGCAGTCAGGCCTCTCCCCCTTG
>NW_005842520.1:920481-957069 GCF_000455745.1 Alligator sinensis
AGCAGGGCACCTAAGTGTTCTGTGACACACCTCCCCCCTTAAGACCCTAACTCACCTGAGTGGGTCTTCCTGTTTTTAGGTATTGCATCCATCTTGGGGTTCTCTCGTCCTTTCTTCAGTCACCTGGCAACTCAGGTACAGGAGGCAGAGGTTTTCAGGTGCCTCCTACTTGCCTTTTCCCCAAGGATGTACCCCTGTGGATTTGCTGGGAGTTACCCCACCACAGGTAGTCCCCCCACATTAGCCAGCCTTGGTAGGGTGCAACTTAGGTCTCTCTTTTCTCCTCTTCTACAGCCCCTTCAACATGAAGTGAAAGCCTCCTCCTGGGAGAGCTGCCTCCTACTACTTGGGGTACCTTTTCCCCTTTTCTCAAGTGCCCCGGACCGCCTCTTCTTTTGGCCCCTTGTAAAGAGTCCCTTCTCCCTCTGGTTTCCTGCCAGTCCATGAGCCTTCCCCAAAGCTCCCATTGCACCCTAAGTGCTCTCTGGGCATGTTCCTCCCTCCAAAATTCTAACTTTCCCTGGCCAGTGGGTCTTCCGCCAGGCTCTGTATACACTTTCACAAAGGCTACTCCCCCGACTCTATCTTCGACTAATTTCCTCAGGGTCCACCATTTGATTTTCCCTGGGAGGTTACAAACATATACACATGGCTTCCTTCCCCCCCATTCGTTCTTTCTCCGACTGGATTACCTTTGGTGTTGATGGAATGTCTGCTTCCTTAGCTCGGCCTGCAGTCTGGGTCTGGCATGGTCTTTGCTTCTGTGCAGAGCTTGGTAGCTTATCCTTAGGGTGGAGCTTGGGGCGTACTCCTATTTCCCCCCTAGCTTCTCTGGAGTATTGGCCCCTTCTCCTCATCTCGGGCACATGGGCCCCTCTTTTACCTAGGGCTGCTGCCGCTCTCTCCCCTTCAAACCCTATATCTGGTCTGCTGTATGTCAGGGCTTGGGCCATCTTTGGTCTCTGGCCCTTTTGTCTGGGATGTTGCCCCTTTTGGGTGTGGCCTTGGTAGCTTGGATCACTGCTCTCGCTGCTCACCCTGAACCATTCCCTTTCCTGCACAGCTGCCAAATTTCCCTTATCTACCTCCATCTGCTGTATCTGTTTTGGCACTGTCAGTATTCCAGAATCATACCTGCTGGCAAGTTTTTCTAATTTTTCTCCCAACTGGTTTATTCCTTCTACATACTGGCTTACCCAGTGACTCCATTTTTGCTTCAGGTACTTGATAACTGTGGGGATACTTTCTTCCCCCATTGTAGAATCTGTCCCTCTGTCACTGTATTCTTTTCTTGCTGCTCTACTCCCCTCTTATTCCTGGGGCTTCCTAGCCCAGTGTTCTTGGGCGGTTCTTGGTCTTCCTGGACCTTTAGGCGTATGAGCCACGCAGTCTGTACCCATTTCTCAATCTCTCTATCAAGAACCCTTTCAAGGCTTCAAGCTCCCGCAAATGCTCCTGGCATTCTGCGTTAGCCCTGGATGCATGTTCCTCCAATTGCAGGCCTGTTGCAGTCAGTCTCTCTCTCTGTGGTTGAGCGGCCTGTAACGGTTGCTGTTCGATCTCTGCCTGCAACACGGTTTTCCTGGCTGTGCCCTCTTCTAAAAGGCTCTTCAGAGACTGTATTTCTTCCCATAGGTGGTCCTTTTCTCCCTTCACCTTTTGCCACTGAGCCCACAACTCTGCACACTCCTCAGTTCTGGCTCTTACCTCTGTTTCGAGGGACTGCTTCTGATCTTGTAATGCCTCATGGCTCGCCATGTATCCTCTCACTTTCTCCATTTCTTTTGCTACCTCTTTCCCCGTCTTTTCTGACTGGGTATTGCTCTCTATTAGCTTTCCTCGCAGTTCTTTGACCTGGTGTTCGGCCCATAAGCATCGCTCTTGCCAGCTGTCCAGGTCCTCATGCAGGCCTTCTATCTGGTCCACCTGCTTGTGGATTTCTTCCTGGAGGGCTCCTATGAGGCTCTTTGATATTTCCAGCTTCTGTAGTACCTCCTTTTGTTCTACTGTCTGAGCCATACCGGGTTCAGGAGACTTACTCCTCCATTCAGCCATCTCCTTTTGCATCTCTTGCAACTTCTCCCGCTGTCTACTCTTCTTGGCCTCATCTGCCATGAGCCATTCCAGAACTTGAGTCTTCTTCGCCTCTGCTGCAATCAGGCACTTGATCTCCTTAGACCCGCCTTCTTTCTTCCCGGGTTGTGCTCGCAGCTCTAAAGCGGCCACTCTCGCCTCAGCTTGCTCCTTTTGGGATTGGGCTACCTCTAGCTCCCACTCCAACCATGCCATTTTTTCCCTGCAACTCATTTACCTGTAATAGCCAGGTGAAATTCTCTTGTCTCAGGCCCTCTATGTCCTCTGCCTCTGTCATAGCTAACCTGGTCTTACTCCCTTACTGGTTGAGGCCCAAAGGCTTCTCCCCATGCAGTCTCTGGCGGCGGTGACTTCCTACTCTGCCCCCCTTTCACAGCTGTGGTGCCGCTGCCGCCTTACAAATATCTCTGAATTCCTGTTTTAGCCCACAGGTTTATCTCCCTAATTAGGGACACAGGGTTCCTCCCCATGCACGGCCTTACTTTCTGGGCCAATGCACCACTTTGTCATGGGACGGGGTCTTACAGGATGGCCGTGATCTCCCCAAGGCCCCCTTACCATGCCAAGTTGGCCCAATGGGCACCTTCGATTCTCGCCCGCCACGTCTTTGATGGAAACTATACGGGAGGCTGCCTTTACGTCCTCTTGGACACGGTTTGCTGTACACTCTGACCCCATGGACTCCTGGACCCCCGGTGGGTCCCACTCCAAGATAGATGGCACAATGGGTGTTTCGGGGTACCCTAGCCTTATGGGCTATGCGTGGCTCCAACCACCCCTTTACTACGCCCCAAGCCTCGCAGTCTGGGCCTTGTTATAATTTGGCCCCCCGGTCCTCCCTGGGCTCTTCGCGGCCTCGTCTTGCTCGGCATCTTCACTGGCACTCGGGGTCTCCGCGGCCCCCGTCTCGCTTGGCGCCTTCACTGGTGCTTGGGCTCTCCGCAGCCCCCGTCTTGCTCGGCACCTTCACTGGCGCTTGGGCTCTCCGCGGCCCTCGTCTCGCTCGGCGCCTTCACTGGCGCTCGGGCTCTCCGCCGCCTTGTCTCACACTGTGTCTTCACTGGCACTTGGTCTCTCCACAGCCCTGTCTTGCTCTGCGCCTTCACTGGCGCTCAGGGTTGGTGCACCCCAAATGCTGCGCCCTCTCTGGCGCTGGGGTCCCCACGCTGCTGTGGGTCCTCTATGAGGCCTCCTCCATCCCCTAATAGCCTCACCCAAACCATCGGTCTTAAACAGCAAACAAAACACAAGCCCCTGGGCTATAACATAAATTCTAGCCGCCCGGCTATAACTTTATTCAAGCCACACCAGGGGTGCTCCATCCCTCACCAGTATCAGAGGCTATACCTGCAGTCAGGCCTCTCCCCTTTGTTTGCTCTGGGAGAGCTCCTTCCCCCTTGGCTGCTGGCAGGGAACTGTCGGACTGGCCTCAGCCCTGGGGTTTATATGTGAGCCAGGCCCTGCCCCTTCCAGTCAGCTGACCACTGACAGATGTGGGCCACTAGCTCACTCTGGTTGCCCTGGTAACCAGCAGCTGGGGGCCCCCATTCACCGCTAGGGCTCTTCCCCTAGCAGTTTCCACTCTAAGGAGCAGGGCACCTAAGTGTTCTGTGACATACAGCTTTATTGGGAGTTCACTTTATAGAATTTGCTACTTACTAGAAATAAAATGTTCTTAAATGATGATCTCTGCAGACAAATGTTTTAGAATCAGGTCTGCTTCAGTTCACAGTCTGCACACTTGCACGTACATTCCTTACACAACTAAATTGAAAGTTTATTGTAAGCTCATTGTAAAATTAATAAAATGCAATGATGTGCTGAAACAACACAAAGTTTATTGATGGGACTTTGCATGGGCATTTTACATTGCCACTGCTTATTAAAATTCATGGGTTTTTAGAAACAGAAGTGCCTTTCCCAGTGTGATTCTGTTAAACAGCAGATATTGCATCTCCTTTTGACTTTGGTTAAAGGCAGCTTGTTCTATGTTGATCTGGATGCATCTGTCAGTTGCTTGCGAAGTAATGTCGATACTTCTAAGGCCTACAGAAGATGATAACACTATACCAGGATTGGCAACCACTCTCACACAAAGGCCATTTTCCTCAGCACACCACAGCTGATCCAGACTCTGAGCAACTTCTGCCAGCCGCTGCCCAGACCCTGGGTGAGCTGCAGCCAGAAGGCTGCAAACAGCTGCATGGGAGCTCCACGGCCCCAGCACCAGTTATGTGGCTGCAGCAGCTGGGTGTGCAACTCTGGGTGCATGGCCTAGAAGGGGCCTGGGGTAGTGCAACCCTGGCTCCTCCCCCACTGTTCGCCCAAAGACACGTGTGCAAATATTTCCACCATGGAGCAGGTGCTGGAGCTGCAGAGCCCAGCACAGCTGTTTGCAGCCTTCCAGCTGCCTGCTACAGCTGACCAGAGCCCGGGCCAGCTGTGGAAGGCAGCCAGGAGACTGCAAACAGCTGTGCTGGGCTCCATTGCCCTGGCACTGGCTCTGTGCTGCAGGGATGGAACTGGGGCAGCAGAACCCTGGCTTGCTCCCTCTCTGTCCACCTGGAAACACATGCACAGCTGCCACGGAGCTGGTGCCGGGGCTGCAAAGCCTGGCACAATTATCTGCAGCCTCCCAGCCGCCTGGTACAGCTGTCCAGAGCCCTGGCTGGCTGCAAACAGCTGCATTGGGTTCTGGTACCCTAACACTGGCTCTCTGGCAGTGGTGAGTGCACTCATGGCTCACAACACATGGTGGGGAAGGGTCTGGGGCAGTGCAAACCCGGCCCCTCCCTTGCTGTCCACCAGGAGGCATATATGCAGGCACTGCCAGCAGTGAGGATCAGGCCCTTGAGGCTCCCCCATCTCTGGCACGTCCAGTTGTGGCATTGCTGGAGGTTGGGGTGATTTTGGCACTTCAGCCAAAAATGTTGCGGACCACTGCACTATACCTTTTTGAAGTCGAAGACCCTAGCTGTTGATTATGGACAATTGTTTGTCCACCTCATAGATTCTCATACAGAGTACAACAAACTAGGTACTCTGTTTATCTTACTCCAGGGGTTTTCAGCCTCTTTTAGTAACTGTACCCCCAGTGGCCAGATGCAGAGTGGGAGGAAGGGGTGGTGTGCAGCCAGAGACAGAGTGGTGGCTACACGGGGTGGTAGGAAGTGGCAGCAGCATGTGAACTTCCCCTTCCCCCTGTGTCCAGCTAACCAGGCAGTGCCTGCGCGGCCCACAGAGAGGTGCCAATGTACTCGTCTCCACCCCCCTGGCCCTGCTCCTGGGAGGCAGCGGCTCTCTCTCCCTGCCTGCCCACGCGTACTCCCTAGGGCCCTCCCATGTACCCCCGGGGAACCCCTTTCTTACTCAATTTGTGAAGTTGGCTGTGAGAAGAGTTAGCAGAGGTATGAGTTATGGTGTCCATATTATACAGGTGACATCTAGCTATATGGTTTTATTATGTCTGGTTGTGGTGGCAGAATGGATGAGCCAACATCTGGAGGAACTGTGAAGAAGGAAGGCTGGTTAAGGGTCAGCCCAGATATGAGAAGTAATAACAGCAAATTTGGAGAGACACAAAATATTGGTTAGATTTTTATAAGGACCACTAACTAATGGCATAGCAAAAATTATGAATTGGTTTTACAGCCCTAGGGGTCTTTAATTAGACAGAACTGTTAAGAGATGCCTAATTAGCACCAAAGATGGACTGTTTTCTTTCATCCATGCTTAAAAAAGGGCAAACTACTTTTTCACATTTTGCTTACTATTGCCCTTACCTAAAATATGCTTCTCAAAATTGGAGTTCTGCAACATGCAGGACTATACTATGAAAGCATTTGGAGAACAGAGCAAAAGCAAAATATGGTAGGTTACTTATCGGGGTAAACACATATACCCAAATTATTACACAGCATTAATATAGCACATTACACAGCTTTGCATTGAGAAAATGTAACACCAGTTCTGAGTTACACTTCCCTCTTGCGGCCTTGCAGGTGGATTTTATTTTTAAGTCCTAAATACTTTAAGTCTGGATTACCTGAGAGAGCACATCTGTTGTTGTACTTTATTACCACACTTACGGTAAGCAGATGTACCTGGAGGTACTTGATGTAAAAAGACCAAACTTTTTTTCATGTTCCATTTGGGAAAAGGACAGACTTAGGGCCATTTGGAATTATTCATTACCTACATGTCTAAGTTTGAGGACTGTGCTATATGGTGTTTGTACAGTCAAGATATAAATTGAAATTTGTATGAATCCTAGGTTTTGTAGGGGTTTGATATGGACAGTTTTATTAATTTAAGTTAATAAGTGTTTTACCCTTACACAGTTGTATGGCTAAGCATGTGGCTGATAAGAATATTGTTAACATCTCTCTGCTGTGCATCTTTTTAAGAATAACTCTACCTACAGTTTAAATTACTTAAATAATCATGTGATACTGTCATTATAATGCTTGCCTTCATTATGGCTTGTCCTGCTTCAGAATGTTCCTAGACAGGGTGATTGTAGTATTTTTCCAGTGCGTAGCCTGACTGGAGCATTTAGTAATAATGTATAATATAAAAATGTAAACAGATTGTAATCTCCCGTGTCTTTCCCCTGAGCATCGTGCATGTGGGTTCTTCTCAAGCCTCACTGTGGCTCATTGTGCAGAACAGCCTGGTTATTGGGGTGACTTTGGGTTGGTTCCCCAGGGGCCTCGCCTGCCACGTCTTTGATGATGGTTATGTTTGTATCGGGAAGACGATGTTTGGTCCAACGTCCCCTGGTGCCTTCCTTTGGTCATTCTCATTGTTCCTTCTTCTTGGGGTTCTGCCTTCCCTAACGCCAACCGCGATGTTGTCACCTGTGTTGTCAAGGTTGATCTGAACCTTCTTGGCGCTTGGACTCTTGGGGTCTTCAGCCGCAGACTAATGGTGATGCTTCTGTGCTGAGTGTCTCCTATGGCCCCCCTTCTCTTTGCCTACACAGCATCCGGCCTTGGCACTGTTCCATCCCCCGGCATGTCGACTCTTCCCCGGGTTTGATACCTGCCATCTGTCAGCTACGTCCAGATCCTGGCACTGCTGGGTCCTGCTGTACTCCGGTCATCCCTGCTGCTTTCCTCGGTCCACGCCAACCCTGTAAGCAGATCCTTGGGCCCTCTCTGGGCCCTCACCGTGACCCCTTTCCAGGGTGCCCACCAGGTCCCCTCGCTGGGACCGCTCAAGTGCTCTGGCCCCTCCGGGCTGGCTGGGGACTCTACTTCCAGTCCCCCGGGCTTCTCTTCCGCTGGGTCTTTTATCCTAGCTCCGGGCATCTGGCTGACCAATCGGCCCCAGCACGCTCTTAGAAAGCATGCCCAGGTAGACACGGGAGCCGTTTCTGGCTCCTCCTGGCTCCGTCAATTTTTTCTTTTGATCTTTTCCCATGGTGGCTCTGGCCACCGCGCTTTCATTTTTGCCGCAATTGGCTCCTGGTGCGGCATCCCACTGCCTCCCTGTCTCTTCAGGTCAGTCTTTTTCACACAGATAGATTTGTTTTTAGTCTGAGAGCATGAGAGGTTTCAGCCAATGTAGTCTAAGAATATAAAACTTGAAAATATATATCATCAATCTAGGGGTGCGCTGATAGACATTTTCCTGGCCGATACCAATAGCCAATTTATACACCAGGCACATTGGTTGATATTGATCTGATAGCTGATTTACAGGAGGCTTGGAGAGCAGCTCCCTGCAGGTATGTCTGTGGAGGAGAAGGGATTTGGGGGTGGAGGGGGCAGATTGAGGCCCCCATTGTGAGGGAGGGAGTGGGGCAGGAGCAGGGGCAGGAGCTGCCGTGGCCACCATTGTTAAGTGTGGGGACACTATTTGGAGTGGAGCTGAGCAGGGTGAGGGTGGAGGATGGGCTGCTTGCTGTGGGATTGGGGCTTCCTGCCCTGTTGCCTTTGCCCTGGGAGCCACGTGCCAGCTGTCCCCTGTGCCCCACCTGCCCAATGGCAGGAGTCACAGCTCGCCACCCCCACTGCCGCCGGACAGGTAGGGGACAAGTGTCCAGTACCCGGCTCCTGGGGCAAAGGCAGCAGGGTGGAAAGCCCCGAGCTCACAGTGACCAGTGTGCCTCCACCTTGTGCACAAATCTTGTGGGGGGGGGGTACATGCACCTCCTGGATAGACGGTGCCCCCAGCCCCAGGTCCTGCCCCTGCCCCATTCCCTCCCTTACCATGGGGGGGTGTCTCAATCTGCCCCCCCATGCCCCTTCTCTCCCCCACACCCATTCCCCTCCACAGACTTACCTGCAGAGTGCTGCTCTCCACACTGTCTGGTTGTGCTCTTGGCTGCGTTCATGCACGTGGTGTCCAGGAACCCCAGCCAGGAGGCATATTTTATTTATCGGTACATTATCAGGTAGAGCAGCTAAAAATAAGCCAATTATGTTAATTTTCCTTTTAGCAGTGCCAATCCAATATGGTACAGATCTATTGGTGCACCTCTAATCAAGTCATAAAATTTCATAAATGTAGGAAAATTATTTTCTCAACCTAGAAATAGCATTATAATTCTGCAGTTACAGCATACACACATTACTTGTCACTTGCATCTTGGTACTGATGTGTTTTTATATCCATGTCTGTGTGCGTTTAGATGTTAAATGATTTAGCATTGCATGATTTCAACATGCAGAGCTCAACACAGATTTTCAACAGAATTGATCATTTATAGGTGCCTTTCACCCCTTGTATATGAAAGCACTTAAATGATGGTTCAGTTTTGTAAAGATTTACACAAAATCTTATTAACTATAGTGGAACAATTCATATGAGTAAATATTTGTAAAAACGGCCTGAAATCTTTATAGCACCATTGAAATCTGGCACTATTGGGTTGGAGTTTGACAATTAGCATGTGGTATTCTGTAAAAGGTGAGAGGGGAACACTTTGGCAAATGACACAAAAGACAACTCCCATGCTCTTACATGAAAGTCCAAGACCTTTTTAATATCCAGAGTAAACAAGACTGTGCTTGTTAAAAGCTCATGGGAAAGCTCCCTCAACCTCTGCACTGCAAGCAAACTACGTAGAGGTCAGTCTCGAATAAAGGTCTGAGGTAGGACTGATTCAGACCTCATGGGCTTGGAATGACATACCTAACATTAATGTTGGTGTTTCCTGGTTTTATACCAATAATCAGTATCTGCTGCCCTATTCCACTCCTTTTCACATCATGCCAATGTAATCTGAATATGGCTTTTTTATTGATATTTGATTTAAAAGAAGGAACACCTATTCTTTAGTGTTTAGTGAATTAGAGTTTGCTAACTGTAGGACATCTAACTTTCATCGCAAGGAATGTAATGTTCAGTTTAGCTACATGTTTCAAAATAAACACTTCTTTTAAAAACTCTTGTTTCAGTTAATAATTAATTGAGAAGTGACCCCCTCTAAACATTTGGCAAGGTAGAAGGGGAATTATCTTGTTTTGGTGTTCAGAATTGCTCCTTAAGTAACCTGAGTTTGCGTATTTGAGTCTGTTCTTTTAAGTAGTCTTTTGATATTTTTGTCAAGAAATGTAAGCGTGTAACTAATTTGTAGGAAAGAAACTGCTTGAGTAGGTATTCCTTATACTTGATTCTTTTGAATAAGAACATTTACTTAGTGTCAAAGGCTGCATGATTCATTCATTCTTTTCAAGATAATGTAGATTTTCTATAGTCTTTACTTCATAAAGATTAATTTAAAAATCCCAGACATACTCCTTGTAGAGTTAATGATTGGCAGTGACTTAAAAGCCTATAAAGTATATTAAATACAAGTACAGGTTGTTTAGGCACAAAAACTGAATCCCAGTACTGAGATTTCTCTTGGCTTAGCATCAAAGCTTGTTAATAGGTATAGTGTTGGCTTGGGACAAAGACTAGATTGTCACTGTGGTATATTTCATCCTCCTGCTGCTTGGCAAGAGTCGGTGTATTTTTAGGTGAAGTTTATGAATGCACTTGTCTAGTCACCTGGAAAAAAAGGATGCTTGGATGACCTGTGAAAATGCAGTTAGTTTGATGGAAGGTGCAAATGTGTAATACTTATTATACAATGAATTGTTAACAGCACATTGAAGGAAAGATATGTCAAAGCACTGTATTGCTTTCAGTTGTTTTAGCTGCACATGTGATTTTTTTGAGCAAAGCAGGAAGGATTTAGCACTGGTATAGAAATGTACTTTTTAATTGCTAGATGTTCATGGTTCATTTATTTCATTTGTTTCAATAGAGTTGGCTAGCATGGGAAGACGGACATTTGAGGTTTTGTATTTTACCACAGAGTGTGTTTTCTGCAAATATGAGCAGTGCTTCTTAAAGTAGAGTTATGGTCATAGATGACTATATTATTTTAAAAATTATACTTCCTTTCCTCAGCAGATCTGCTGCCTATGTCTAGACAGTCATGTCATAGCTTAATTTACTATATTTTTAGTATTTTATACTTTTGACAAAACTGCAAAGCTAACGTAGCTAAAAAATTATCTGAATAGCATAGTAGAAGCTTTGACTAAGACTTGCTGATTAGTAGGCTTTGGTTGCAGAATTTATTACTGGTACTGAAGCATGATCCAAAAAGGGCACAGCTCGACTCTTGGTTGAAAGGTTAAATTAGGTTAAGTCTGTAGTAATGGCAGTTGAAAATACTTTGAAAATAGAGTAGATTTGATGTGGTAGGACCTCTCTATACATGCAGGTAAAGGCATGATGGGGTTTCCATTGCTGAACATATGCTTTTGGCAGCAGTTTAATGATAGACAGTATATTTAGTGAGATTTTCTTTTATATGATTATAAGACAAGGGGCTTTTCTCCCTATGCCAGCTGGGGGGAAAAACTTGTCTTGTATTTGAGTAAATATGGTATATTTTTCTGTTTCTGAGAGGTGTCTCCATTTGGACTCAAGTTCCAAAAAAGCTGGCTTTACAGGTACATAAGGTAAATTACACAATAATTTTTAAAAAGTGTCATGAAGTGGGGGTTTTGGGAGGTTTTTGTTTACGTATGTGGTGTATACTGTGGAAAAGACTTACCTCCATCAGATGAAGAGAAGAGATGGCAGGACGCAGCGCCGGAAGTGGTGCACAATGAAAGTGAAACCATGGCACTCCCATCTGTCCTGGCAAAGAAGGAAAAGGAAAAAAACCTGCCAAGTCAGAAGGGGCTGGGTTCAGCTCCTACGTCAGTGTGGGCACACTTTATAACAGCATGGTGGGGCCAATTCACAGCCCAGAACACTGCAGCCGGGATAAAAAGCCAAGCAGGGAAGTAGCAAGGAGGACTGGAAGTGAGGTCCCCAACTGGTCCAGAGGGGCCAGATATTGAAAGCAGTCCCAGTCTAGGGGTGTGGTGGCTACCCCAAGAAGGGGTTTTATTGAAGAGGCAGAGCCAGAGATGGCTCTATAATTTATCAGAGGAGACTTTGTGGGCGACAGGGATCCACAGCACAGACTGGACCTCAACAGAATCAGAGAGAGCAGGTACCAGCAGACAGCCAATTCACAGCAAGCATAAGACGCAAGTAGAGAGTGGGACGCCAGGGAACGACAGTCGTTGACCAACAAGACGCATAAGTAAGGCAAGGTGTGGCCATGATCAAAGGGGTCAAATAACGTCTCGATTCTGCCATGGTAAATCTCAAGGTCTAAGACACAAAAGAGCGCGTCATAATAATCCTGGTGGCCCAAGCAACAACATCTTTGGTTGGTGTTAGACGGGGTGCAGAGGAGGCGGAGGTCTGAGCAGGAAGGCCAAACAGAACGACCTAAGGAAGGTACCAGGAGGGATGGGATAAACCATCTTCCTCCCCATAAAAATTAATTTTCCAGCAAAGACGTGGCAAACAAGACCCCCCCCCCCCCCCCGGGATACCAGCTGAGGTCCAGTCCTTTAATAAGCTTGTTCTTCTCTTAAAGCGACGACAAAGCCATAAAAATCCACACAGTCTCAATGCACAGGTGAAAGGCACGGAAAGCTACATATACATAACAGATGGACAAGTGAGGTAGGACAGCATATAGGCTTTATTGGCAGTTGGTTGATAGCTTCTGTATTTGTAGCTGAATAAAGCATTTATGATATGTGACGAAGTGATCAGTAAAGCTAACTGCACTCTATCATGCATTAGCAGGTGCATCATGAACAGGTCTAGGGAGGTGGTACTTCCCCTCTATGTGGCATTGGTAAGGCCACAGCTGGAGTACTGTGTCCAGTATTGGGCACCGCACTTCAAGAGGGATGTGGAAAACTTTGAGAGGGTCCAGGAGAGGGCTATTCGGATGGTTAGGGGCCAGCAGGTAAGGTCCTACAAGCAGAGATTGAGGGACCTGGATCTCCACAAGAGAAGGCTGAGAGGGGATCTAGCCTAGTGGCTGTCTGCAAATTTGTCAGAGGGGGACAGTACTAGAAACAACAGCCAGAAACTGACAGAGAGCAGGTTTGGATTAGACAACTTCTTTATGGTAAGGGTTACCAGAATCTGGAATGGGCTTCCAAGGGATGTGGTGCTCACCTCTACCTTGGAGGTCTTTAAGAGGAGACTGAAAAGGCACCTGGCTAGGCACCGGCCAGGGCAGGGGGTCGGACTTAATAATTTATTAAGGTCCCTTCTGATGCTAAACATCTTTGAAATCTATGAGCTAGCTGAGGATAGTTTTCTTAGCCTTCTTACCTAGAGCAAAGAGTAAATTGTAAGATTTCAGTGCAAAATTTTCATTGACAGAAGCAATTAAATTCCAGTTACAAAGGAAATGGTGGCTATGTATTATGAAGTATGCATCCATATTAGCATTATGAGGGCTAGTACCAAAATAAAATTGGAGATGCTTCTATGCACCTTTGTACCTGGCAGATGTGTTTCTTTTTCCTACTGAGTGATAGCAAGGATTTTAGTTATGAACTTACTCAATATGAAACATATTTACTTAGATTTTGCAAAATAGGAAGCTCCAACTGTTCATACATTGAGCATGTTTATTAGTTTGCTTAGCTGTAAATTAAAATAATGTACAGTAAACTCTTCAGAAACTGGAACCTTACAAGCCGGCACGCTCTGTTAACTGGCATGCTGGCTTGTAAGGAAAAGTGAAACCAAAGTGCCCACTGTGGCACTTCCGATTTCTCCAAGCCCCCATGGCCCAGGGCAAAGCAGCCTGCACTGCCAAGCCCCCATGGCCCGAGGGCATAGCAGGCTGCGTGGGGCACGCCTCCCTGTCCCATGTGGCCCACAGGGCTGCCTCCCTGTCCCACGGGGCCCACAGGAGGGGCGGGAGAAGCAGCGACCCAAACAGGCAAGGACGCCTGTTCAGGCCACTCAATTAACCGGCATATTTTGTTATCCGGCATCCCCCATTCCCAGGAGATGCCAGTTAACAGAGCTTTTGCTGTATACTACTATTTCTGCTGTAGCTAGTCCTGTTTTATTTTGAATGGTCATGATCATTATCAGCAGCATCCTGATCATATATTGTTGATAGTTTCAGCATCTAGTTCGATATGTTAATACATTAACTCCATCTATATCTTCTTATCTGTTTCTTATCTGTGACTTGCTTGCCATTTATTTTGTCACCCAGATCCATTCTGGATAGGGTGGGATATAAATAATAGTAGTAGTAGTAGTAATATTATCTTTCCAGCAGCTTTCTGGTGTGATTTCTTCTCAGAAATCATCTTCTGAAATAATATCCTTCTGCACCTTGTCTTTCCATCTTTGTTTTGGTCTTCCCCCTTGCCCTGTGGCCCTCAAATTCATCCTTAGTATTCCATGCTTAGTTGCAAATTTAACATTTTTTCTGTTAAAATGTTTTTCATGAATCATGTGTTTCCACAAACATACCCTTGCTCATAAATGCACTATTTGCTTGGTAGTTTCTGAACAAATTCAGCTTCCAGGTTATTCTTAAACTGCTTAGTTTCTATTATATTTATGATAGGTAAATTTTGCTAAACTTTACTGCATGGGGGCATTCATGCTTTTTGATTGAGTGGCTTACAACCTGTTTAACCAAGAGAATGACAATATAGGTTTCCCTCACTTTATGCTGTACATGCGTTCCTGGAAAACAGTGCATAATTCGAATTCGCATAAAGGGAACCCACTTTACAATGTAATAAATAGGGATATGTTCCAAGACCTGTACTGTACTGGCACCCAGACCTATTTATACCACTTTTATAAGACAGTTTTGGTACTCACCAACAGCAGACAGTACACACAAGCACAGGGTGGTGGTGGAGTTTTAGTTGGTATGAAAAGAGGGTGGTGATAGACCAGGAAGATGGGTCTGAGATAAGCTAGTGGGATGCTTAGAAGACATAATAGGGATAGCAACTACAGAAACACATGCTGTAGACAATGAGTGAGGAGCACAGATCCACACAGGAGGCTATATTTTGGTGCAGGTCACTCCTGCAGTGCACTGCACAAAGCAGCTGGCTTCAGGCTTTCACCGCACCGATCTCATAAGAGTGAATTCACCTTGCACATAAGGATAAAAAGGGTATAAAAAGGGTCATCGCATAAGAGCGAATTCATACATACAGAACCCACATAAAGTGACGAAAACCTGTAATGTACTTCACATTATTGATCCAATAATGATTTTTGCTAAAATTTGTTAAATCTTGCAATTGCTGTATGTTTTCATGAAAATTTGGAACTGTCTGGTTTTATGCAGCCCATACTGGGCATGTCTACACATGCCCCTTAAGCGGTCTTAGCCTAAAATAGCCATTTTTAAGGCTATGTGAGTCTAAATTTGGTACCTGCATAAAGCAGGTATCAAATTTAGCTGCAAATAGCTAAGTCATATTAACACACATGTAAGCATACATTAATGTGGTGTGCATCAATGGATAAACACTGCGTTAACGTGTATTAGCATGTCTACACATGCACCAATGTGACTTAGCTATTTACACCTAAATTTAATGTGCTTTAATGCACATTAGCACATCCATGTGTAGATGTGTGTCTAAATTGCCTTAAGTAAAGGTGCATTAAGTTTATAAATACATGCATAGATGTACCCACTGAGCAGTAAAGCAAATGCAGTGCCTTCATTTCAAATACATTTTCAACTAATATTCATTGTATTGACAGGACTATTCATGTCAGAAAAAAATTTAAATATTTTTTGAGGATGGCCTGTAATATGTGCAAGCAGGTATTTGAAAGAAGTAGGAGTGAATACAGCATTTAGTTTGGTGAAAATCTTTTTGCTTTTGCAAACAGAGGTTTGCAAGTTTTATGAGGAATATTGAATTTTTGTACTTTACATTTTTTCCTGGTTTTTTTGGTGAGTATATGTTATCTTTTTCACCTCAAGTTTTCATATTTGTGTTTACTTAAGGACAAGAGAGCTTGCATTTAAAAGCCATATCCTGCAAACATTTTCTATAATATTAGCTTATTGAAGTTCTGTAAACTTTGCTAATTAAATGGGGTAAGTTTCTAATTACTCAAGAAATCAGTATCACAAAAATATCAACACATTGAAATCCTTCCTTTTTCATTAGAATTCTTTGTATACCAGTAAGTGGAGCCAGGTAAATAAACCGTAAAAGCTGTTCTGTACAAAAGACAAAAAGCAGACCTGTGCTATCATATGCAACTCATCTAGTAATTGTTATTTTAGTTAGTTTAAATTTGTACATTCCTTAAATAATATATACAAACTGATTTCTGTCTCTCAGGAGCACTTAACTTTAAAATAACAGGTTAAAACATGTTGCTGAACAGACTAACGTATCATAATAAACATAAATGTAAATATTTACATAATTATTTGAAATGTTGTGTATTACAAAAATGTCTTCACTAATAATGTTATTAAAGGTACCTTTATTGATGGTTTCATAAATTAAATTGAAACTATACATGGTAGAGACATTCAGTATTTTCTCTGGATAGAGGTAAAGAAAAGCACAAATTTAATTCACATAATGGTGCATGTATTTTTAACAAGAAGTCATGTTTATGTTTCTAATGAGAAGAAGCCATTTATCAGGTGAAAATGTAAAAATTCTGAAAGTTTATACGTTATGCCAGATGGGAACAATATGAGTTGTGGTCTGACTATCTGTATAACACATGCTATAGCATCTGCCTGAATTAATTCATGTTTCAGCTACAGCAGGGGTGGCTAACCTGCAGCACATGTGCCACAAGTGACATGAACTGCCTCTTTGTGAGGCACATGGCAGATAGAGGAGGGAACAGGCAGCACAGTGGCAGATGAGGCAGAAAGCAAAGTAGCAGATTTAGCATGGGGCAGGGAAGAGAAAACAGATCAGGCATGGAGTATGGGGCAGGGAACAGGAAGTAGAGCAGCAAATCAGGCAAAGGAAAGGGATTGGTGTGGTGTTTGAGTTGCAAACGGAACTACTTTGTAGCCCACCTCCCAAAAAGGTTGCCCCTTCTCAGGATCCAGAACTAGAGTATATTCTTTCATAATCCATCTAGTCTTGAGTTAAAGATGCATCATGATAATATACCATAATCAGTGGTAATAGTTAATTATTGTCATTGTTTGGAGCCTGGAATTTATCTAATTTCTTGCTTAATATTATCAAGATTCAACTTCCAGTGACCAAATCACGTTACACATTTATCTGTAATACTGAAGAGCTCCCTTTTGTCAATTTTTTGTTCCTCATGTAGGTATTCACAGAGTTGCATCCAAATCATACCTTAGCCTTCTGTTTTATAAATTAAATGGATTGAATTAAAGTCTTGATAGGTATCTGACTTTATAGCCATGGCACAGACAGGAATGTAATTGCATGATTGGGATCCAAGGAATTTTATGCCCGATCCCCAAAACCTCACATCCTGCCATGCCAGACATGCATGGCATGTTGCATAATGTTTTGGGAATAGGAATAAAATTCCTCTGATCTTGATTGCGTGACTGCCAGTCCAGTAAGCCAGGCTGCATGTGCACTTTAAGGTGTCCGGGCATAGTAAGTCTGACATCGGAGAGCCCAGCTGTACTTGTTTGTCATGAGCCCAAAATCAGAGAGAAACTCCCTAATGTCAGCTTCAGGATGTGTCACACAGGGTCATGGTTTGCCAGATCTAGAGCCATTTGGGGATTGAGGTGCTGATTGTGGTCATGAGAAACGAGCAGATTCCAGGGACAAGCCAAGTTAGGAAGACAGGGGATCAGTTCAAAAGTGGGGTCTGGGAAAAGGCAAGTCACGAAACTGTGGGAATCAAGCAGAGAGTGGAGTCAGAGAGCAAGCCAGGTTAAAAGAGCAGGAGATTGTGCAGAGAGCAAGGAGTTGTGTCAGAGCCCAAGTCAGAAGGAACAGCAAGGTGGTCTGGGATCAGGTTGAGCCCTGATGCCCAAACACTTCCTGTTCTAGGGTGGGGGTTTATATGTGGGAAATGGAGAATCAGCTAACCCCAGCTGGCGATTCCAGTCCCAGTGTGTGGGCAGAGGACTAGGCCCTGCTGCAGATTTCAGGATAGCCATGACCAGTTTGTTGAGTGGCAGGCCAGGAGAAAGAGCGGTGCTGGTCAGGTTGAGGTCCCAGGTTTGAGACCACAGCCTGACAGGGTGCCTGGGGACATTTTGAAATAGGAATTTCCAAGCAAGGAAGTTAAATTATGCATCTACAAAATTGTATGTCATCAAATGTAATGTGGAAATAGGAGATGTTAAGATAAAGCAGAACCACCTACTTGCATTTGACTTGCAGACCACATAAAAACAACTACAGTTGAATTCATCTTTGTTTCAGCTAGCATCAGATGGGAGTTTGGTCCATGCATAACCTCAGAACCTACATCTTTATACATTAATCCTTTTGAACACCCACTTGATGTAAACTAAGTGTAGTCGTATTGTGCCCTGTATGTCAGTTTTGTCCTTTTCTTGATTGAATTAATTTGACATGTAAGTTGAGTCTTACTGTCGTTTTCATTAGTGTTGATTTGGATTTGTTGTGTCCATGGAAATTTCAGTATTTCTGTCACTGAAGGGTTAATCCAAACAGTTTAATAGCTTTTTATAATTTGGTATGCTTTGTAGTTTTCCAGAGTCACAGTTAGGTAATTTCACAGGAAAATCACTTTTTAATTAAAAGTATATCAGCAGTGCAGAGCTTTTGAAGTTCTTAAGTTTGGCTGATAAGCAGCCATACTGAGCTCAATGATGGAAAAGCACCATTTTCTGAACAAGACTTATGCCTAAAACTGTAACTTACAGTTATGTCATTGCTGGGTTAATTGGCTGCACCTGTCACTAACTGCTATAATCCAATAGTCTCTGAACCACTGTGCTGGAAGGTCAGGAGGATCAGGAAGCAGTTCAGTTTAGTGAGGATCTTTGCTAGATGTAATCCTAATTCAGTAACCCATTGTGCTTAAATTCAAGTTGTCATTTTTATGGGGCCCCCTCTTCATGTTACAGGTATAATTAACTGGCTAATTGCGCAATTACTGTGAGACCAACTACAAACTACCTGTCACATACAAAGTATCTATCACACCATAAAAACCTCCAACCAACTATAAAGTTAGACCTTGAAAATGTATACTCATGTTATAGCTGGTTGCTATCAAGCTTTAATTTGTATGTGTTGGACTTCCAGCCAGAGGGGTGCAACATGCCCATCCAGAGCTGGGAGTCCAGCAGCTATGTGGTTTCACATGCCCCTGAGGCTTGAAGATCGTGGCAGCTGCCTTACCCAGACATGGAAGGTTTGTAGGGTGCCCCCATGGTTGGGACCCCCCTGAGAGGACTTGGGTGGGGGGGGGTCTCACAGCCACGGGAGCTTGTTTCCTCCTGTACCGGCAATAAGGCATGATGGGATCTAATGTATGATCCTATAATCATGTATCTGGTCATGGACATGTGGCATGCCAGGAGGCACTACGGCATGGTTCGTGAGTTAGATCCCATTGTGTGTTTACCTATTCGTGTAGACAAGCTCTGAGTGAGCTTTTGAAAATAAAAAATATTATAAATAATAATTTTGAAGAAAATGTAAATCAAAAATTCATTCCTTATAGTGCTTGGTTGAGCTAAATAGAGGTTAATTGCATAGTTATTTACCAAGGATTCTGTTTTAAATAGTAGATTTACTTTTTCAAGTTTTTTAACTGTTACAAAATATAGTATAATATTTTACGGTTAGTTGTGTTGTTTAAAGTAGGATTGATATTTTAAAAAATCATGTAATAAATTAGTTCTACATTTAATAATACCTGATCTGTTATACATGTTTATTGCAACTTAATTTGATGAAACTTGGTATTTCCATGTTTTGCAAAAAATATGTCTCAGTTCTCAGATGTGTGAGCTGTGTTTGCCATAATTGAGGGAGAAGCAAAAATAGCTCTATGCCACCTCTTATGCTCTAATTAAATCCACCCGATTATGGGACTAGATTGTTGCTATAATGAGATGCTGCATCTGAACCTTATGAGCAAAATTTAAATAATTTTTCACAAACTGTGTTGAATTATCCTCTTATTTCATACAGGTTGCTTTGTTTTCAAGATGATTTTTAATTTCTACCCTCATGGTTGTATTTCTCTAAAATAAGTAGATATCTAGTGTGTGTAAATTAATTTGTTTTTGTGTGACTTAATTGTATGCAACATATATATACAGATGTTGAAAGTAGATAAAAATGTTTCTGAACTAAATCAAATCAGGTTGACTGATGTACTCTGCAACTTTCATTCAATTTATCTGGAGTAAGTCGCCTAACTTTTTAAAATACAATCTGGAAAAAATAATTAACAGGCAATGAAAATATAATGCAGGGCAGGAAATCATTTTCAAGAGTAATTCTGAAATGGTTTTGAATCAGTTAGTTGGTAGTAGGCCAGACTTTACAGTTGACAACAGTTTTTTCTTGTATTTGTATTTTTGACACAGCATATTAAAAAAAAATAGGGCTGTCAATCAGCATTAACGTGTGCAATTAACATATTAAAAAATGAATGCATTAATTGTGCACAAGGTGTTGGAGCCTGTGCCCAGGCTGCCCTGTGGCTCCTCTCTGCCGCTGTCACCGCTGCCTCTGGGTCACCCAGTGGGGCAGTGGTGGGAGTTTAGAGAAGCTGTAGGGTAGCCCGGGAGTGAGCTCTGGACCGCTGCAGCAGGAAGGGGAGGGGGCACATCCACCCACTGCACACAACGCCCATTCAGGGCCCTGAGCAGCTGAACCGGCAGCACCAGGGGCTTGGGTGAAGTGCCACTAGACGTCCTGGCACCCTCAAGCCCCACGGCTTGGGCTCAGGGCAAGTCAGGACTGCCTGGCAGCTCTGGCATGAGCTGCACCTGGGCCCATGGTTCCCTGTGCGTGCCTGGTCTGTGTTACCAGGGAGTGGCGGTGACGGTGGCCCTGTGCCCTGGGCCTACGCAAAGGTAGCTGGTGCCGGCAGGTGGGTGCAGGATTCCTGCAGAGCCACCTCTTCCAGCCCCTGACCCGCATGTCCGGCCCCGGCTCAGTGCTGATGGAGCCTGAGCTGGACTCAACACCACCACCAGGAAGCCGAGTGGAGCTGCTGCTCCTTTCCGCACTGCCCAGGCTCCTACTGGGACCCGTACGGAGCCGTTGGACTTGCTAGGAAGTTCAGGCCCAGACCCAGGCCAGTGCTGAGGCTAAAGCAGCTGCCCCCAGCCCAGGTTACCCACAGCTGCTGCTGCTGCTGCTGCTGCTGCTGCTGCTGCTGCTGCTGAGGCAAGGGCAGGGTAAGCCCACCGATGCTGGGGCCATGCTCAGGCAGGGGGTGCGCCTCGGGCCCAGGGCAGCTCGACAGAGACCCTGCTCAGATTGAGCATCCTGCCACAGCGTGCAGGGGTTTCAAGGAACCAGACTGTCCTGTAGGGATCCCCCCCCTCCCCAGGCTCCAAACCCCACAAACACACCCACAGCTCCCTACAGCTTCACAAATTTCCCCCCGCACACACACACCCCACACTCACCCCTCAACCATACAAGGTAGCTGCATAATTTTGAGTTTTTTCTGCACATACTTTTAGGATTTTAGCTGTGCGATTAAAATCGTGATTACTTGTGACTATTTTTTTTAATCGTGCAATTAATGGTGATTAACTTTTTACAATCATTTTATAGCCTTTAAAAAAATAAATATGCCGGTTGCCTTTCTTGAAAACCATTATAACAGCTGCTGCTGTCATAAAGAGTCTATAAAATAGTTATTGCTTTGTTTTATCTGAGGAGCTATTTCAAGCTGTATTGTTATGTGGAAATACTGGGGAAGACACTGATGAATTAATCTTAAAAGGCATTAGAAGTCATGTGCTTTATTATACATTCTCTTCATCTTTAACTTGCTTGGCATCTTGAATGGAGCCTTTTTCTGTTTGCTAGGTTACTTTGCATAGTACTTTGTATTACATCAGTTCTGCTACTTACTATATGGCAGATTCTTTGCTTTAATTCCAATAATATAAAATATTGCTGTTTACCCTTTTGATTCCATGTTATGGATAATAAGAAATACTACTTTTATATTGCTACAGCCACACTGTAACATGAGGTTGAGGTATTATAAAGCTCTTCTTTATTTGTTTAATTTTCTTCCTTACCCTATATTTCTATTTCCTTGTTCCTGTCTTTGCTTTCTCATTCCTTTTCACGTGTACCCTCTAGAAGTTTCCCACATGCCCCCATGGTTGTGTGCAGCCTAGTTTCTTACAGTATTGGCCTCTTGTAGGCTTGAATCAAATGTTTTAAAGTATACCACAATGTGTACTGGCTTTATTTCTGTACAGCATGGTCCAAATTGAAAATTCTTGTGACTGTTATTCAGATTCTTCATCCTTTTGACCCTTTGACTTTTGAAGTATAATATAACAAACATTGTTTATAACAAACCCCTATTTTTAACAACCCCAACAGCAAGAACTCATTTTTTATTATTATGATACAGCAAATAGTTGTTATAATGAGCACCTTACTTAATGAACTTCTCTCCCCATCCCATAGGATTTTGTTATAATAAGATTGTACTGTATATTATATTAACCAGAGAGTTTTAGAAGTCATAAAGCCATGACCGAACAGAAATAATTAATACTAAGAAACTTGGAAATTCTTATACTTCAGTTGTCTGCTGTACTGGTTGTTTTAATGTGTATATATGTATATATATACGTGTGTGTGTGTGTGTGTGTGTGTGTAGAATCAGAAATACCTCCAGATAATTTGCCTTGACTACCTCAGCTAGTAGTTTGATGCTGTATTCTTCAGTCAGTTAATTAAAAAGAATTATACCTAGATGGCTAACTTTAAGCTTTTTCTTTCATTATATAGTGAGCTTGCAAAAATTTGCTCCCTCCCCCCACCCCTGAATTACCATTTCAAATGTTTTTGGTTGTATCTAAAAATCTTAAAGTAATGATTTCAAGAGTTTGCATGATATTGTGCTTTCTGTATTCAAATTTGAAAAGTTTTACGCTAACTTAATCAGGTTGCCACATTTACTTAATGTCACTGAGACTGCAGCTAAAGGCTGCTTTCAGCAAGATGACACTCAAGTTTCTTTAACATTTTTGTAAATGAGAGTGTCCGTCTTGGCTGGGGCAATCTTCCCTGTTATTTCCACTAGGACTGATGCCAGTCTACCTTAGAGAAAATGCTTGCAGGAGAATGTAGATAATACAGGAAATAGAACTGTGGAGGCAGTAGGCATGAGGGATGTGTAAAGTGGTGGGTCAGGAACTATGAAACTAGGACAGACTGACGCACAGCGAAGTGTGGGGAGGGTGAAATCTAGGGAATGTAGGGAGTAAGAGGGTCAGGGAAATAGAATACAATGGGAAGGGAAGTGTGAATGAATAGGAAGAACTTAGGAACAAAAATATTAGGGGAGAGGGTGGCGAGAGAATGAGTGGGGTGGGAGTCTATTTAAGACAGTGATTCTCAGTCTGGGTTGCCATGAGAGCCATTTAGGCTAAGTACAGACAGTCAAAAACCCATAGGCAGAATTAATTCAATCTATTCAGCTTCCTCCAAGAAAATGTCAGCTCAGTTTTCACGTCTTTTTTTTGACAATGCAAAAAATAATAGAAGTTTTTTCTGTTGCAGAGAACTCAGAAAGACACATCTGCAGTACTACATATCGCACATTCAGCTGTTCTCTGCACTGGATAGATTTTACCAGTAACCACTTGAACTGATGTTCAGTTTCAGTTGAGAAAGGCAGGAGGAGGCCTGCATTGACCCAGGTCAGTAGGTGGAGGGCACTAGAGCATGCCTTCCAGCCTGCTGGCCATTGTCAGCCCAGCCAAGTGGGGCTGTTCCCTGTTGGCTCCCTAGTACATGCCCCAAACCCCTGCTGTCACCCCACAGGGGTTCAAGGAGCCCCTGTCCACGTGCTGGTCCACCTTGGGGGAGTCACCCCCTCAGGGAGTTTCCTCCAGCCTAGGTTCCCCGGCCCAGGCAGCCTTAGGGAGCCGAGCAGAATTCCCCCTCTTTCCCCTTCCCAGTGGCTGATTGCCTTCAGCCAATGCCATAGGAGAGAGGGAGAAGGAGTCCTCCAGGCTGGGTGCCTGCACATGCAGCCCAGCATAGGGGCATTGGGGAGCCCTTGCCTTGTGGGGGTTTCCCCCACCCCAGCCCAGGGTTCCCCAGCCCAGGGCAGCCCCAGGGAGCTGAAAGGAATTTCCACCTGCCCCCCCACCACCCAACTCCCCCACAGCTAGTTGCCTTAGGAGTCTCAGGGATAGCTCGGGGCATCCTCAGGGAATGGAGGAAAATTCTCTCGTTCCTCCACAGCTGGTTTTGCCTCAGCTGCTGCGTGCTGTGTAGACCTGGGCTGGGAGGGACTGGGGGTCTGTTCTCCTGCCCCTGTCCCTATAGGCTGACAGATGAAGGCAGGAAGCAGGCTAGGGAGCAGATAGGTGGGGCAGTCCCTGCTCCACTGGAGCAGACAGCACAGCCCAGGGCTGCAAAGCATCCTGAGATACTGGGAGACTGTGAGTTAACTTGAACTGGGAAGGGATCTGGGATAGAAGTTCCATAAACTGGTTTGACCTAAATCAGTTAAGTCTGATGCTGCATCTAACCAGACTTATCTTAAACCAATTTTGGCCACTTTGAAAGCAGTTTACGTACACTGGACTTCTGTTCTGTTACAAGTTTAAACCAGTTTCCGATCACTTAAACTGGTTTATGTATAAATTCTGTCCCTAGCTTTAAGGGTGCCATCAGGTGCTGCACCATATTTACTTTGTTAGGTGTAGAAACACCTACACCTGATTCACAAGATAAACCCAGAGGTTTTAAATAGGAAACCAGAGTGTCCAAAAGCATTGTGGCCATATCCACATGAGCATGGATGTTTGGTTCCCCAGGGACAACTAGCAGTAGGACACCTTGTGCTGCTGCTAGTTGTCCCCAGGGAATGCCTGTGCCACATGCCCTCTGGTACACGGCAGGTTACCTCTGGTGGGGTAGGGAGGCTTGGGCTGGCACTGGGCTGGCCCTAGCAGCCTTACCTGGGTGCCTTCTGGGGCTGCAGCAGTGACAATCCCGCTGTTTGGAGCCTGTCCAGCAGCCGGAGCGTGGATCCGGCCAGCCAAGCTCTGGTTTTCAGCAGCACAACCTGGACCCCACGTGCACCGCTCCACTTTTTTTTGCATGGGATTTTTTGACTCCTGGATTTCCAGGGGTCAAAACACTCCCCTGCACTGCTCCTTTGCAGTGCGAAGAACAGCTGAATGTGCAATATGTAGGTCTGCAGAAGTGTCTTTCTGAGTTCTTTACAACAGAAAAATCCTCTATTATTTTTTCCATTGTCAAAAAATGAAGTGAAAACTGAGCTGGCATTTTCTGAGCAGTGACTTGAGCCTAATGAAAGGGTGCCTGAGTGTAAAAAGAACCACTAAGAACAATAGAATGGTAGTTTCCCCTTGCCACAGTGGGTATGAGAAGAGAAGTCAGATTTCCTCAAAGAAGGGAAAAGGGAAATTGCCTTTTTGTGCATGTATTCAAGGTTAAAATGTTGACCTTAAGCTGATTTGTAAGCATAATGGATATATGTGGTTTCCTCCTAAAAATGAAAAAAAAGTCAGAAGGAATGTTAAAAAATGTATATCAATCTGATTTTTGAGTGAGTGGGTTCTGACTCATGATTATTTATCTCTTAGATTTGGCAGAATGTAGACTTTAAAATCTCTTGATCACACTGCTTTTCCAGAAATAGTATTTGAAGATGGCATTGTTTTTCACTTCAACTCATTTTAAATAAAATAAGTATTGGGGAATTGGGGCTTCCACCATCCTTCTTTACTGTAGCAATTGTAGACCACAATTGATTTATCTGAGTTTTAGGCATATTTACTGACCTCCCCTGTGGAAAAAGAAAGAAAAGAGAGCATAGCTATGAAGATTGGTTGATGCTAGAGTCTCATCTTCCAGAAAAATTTAATGAACAGCTCACGAAGTAGAATAAATCCTCTATTGTTGTATCTATTAGGATATAGCATCATCATTTTCTGAAAAGGAGATGGTTTCCTAAAAGAAAACAAAAAACTAAATGGAACATTTTCCTTTATTAAATTTTGTGGACCAACCAATTGAACACAAATTGGAAACTCACTACAGGACATCTTAGAGATGTTTAATTGAAAATTAATATTTTATATTCAGTGGGTACATCTACACGCGCAGTTAATTCGAAGCAATAAACTTTGGTGCATATCACTCAAGTTTATGGCTGCGTCCAGATGAGCACAGCTGTGTGGTATGTGGCACCACATACTGCACGTTCCATTGTTCTCAGTGCTGTGAGGAGGCAGTGTGGAGGGTATTTTTGACCTGGATATTCAGGGGTCAAAAAACCCATGGAGAAAAATGGAGCGATGCACACGGCAGCATGTGCTGCCTGAAGCCAGATCTTAGCTGCCTGGAGCCGTGCCCCGTTGCCAGCCAGAGTCCGTGAGGCAGGATCACTGCCGCATGCAGCCCCAGGGAGGCCCCCAGGACATCAGGTAAGGTTTTTGGAGCCAGCCCAGTGCTGGCCCCAGTCTCCTGTACCCCACTCGGGATAACTTGCTGCATGCCAGTACATGTGTGGCACAGGCATTCCCCAGGGACAACTAACGGCAGCATAGAGTGTGCCACCAGCATAGAGCGCACCACTACTAGTTGTCCCCAGGGAACCAAATGTCCATGCATGTCTGGACATGGCCTATTGCTCCCTGATGCCCCATTTGAACATGTGCCTGAGACCAGAGCATGTTGAGCTGGGTCAGAGCAATCCTGGCTGGCAAGGGGCCTGGGGAGTCAACCTTCCAGCCTAGGGCTGCTCCAACCCAGTTCCATGTGCTGTGGAGGGGCCAACTGGGGCATGAGGGTGTTTCAGTGCATGGCTAGCCAGCAGGCAGCCCCTGCACTGAAGTACCCTAGTGCCCCAGCCAGCCCTGTCAGTGTGTATACATGCATTGCTCTGCAGTAAATTACGCTTCAGTAAAATAGTACTTGTGTTTACAAGTGCTATCCTATGACGGTGTTTATTTGTTTACTGCGGCCTACTAGGGCCTCACATATGGATGTGGAGACTTTACTGCCCAGGTAATTAGGCAGCTCCATAGTAAACGTCTCGTAGATGCACCCAATCTAGTCTGTGGTAGTGATAAATGATGCAGGTTTAAGACATGTAAAATGTAAAATATTGCCTTCCTTATGAAAAACTAATATATTAAACATTAAGAAGGCATACTGTATTTTGCAAAGACCACTCAACAGGTGCCTATTTAATTACGGAAGTTAAATGATTCTTAGCTATTAACCTAAAAGAAAATTAGCCTGCGTTTGAAACAGCAAAATACTTCTCTTCAGTCAGACAAGCAAAACAATTTTAGTGGAAGAAAAGATCTCCTTAGCCACTTAGTCCATGCTTGTACAAGAGCAACAATATACACAGTAGTCCAGGGGTGCTGAACCCCTGGTCCACAGGCCAGATTTGGCCCTTGGCACCATGTCATCCAGCCCTCAGGACTCCTGTTGGGGAGTCCCAGGCCTTTCACACTGTATCAGGTGCATGATTCCACCACACAACGTGTGAGGGAAGGCGTCTTAGGTGGGGCTACCTCAAGTGACGTACTGTCAGTCTGGCGCGGGGCCCCTTCCCTCAACTCACCTGCCACGACTTGGTGTTGGATAAAGGGAGGGGTTCAGTGGAGATCCTCTTCCTGGGGGACCCCGGGGATGGTAGTACTCATGGTTCAGGCGTGATGTTCCGCGGGGCTCCGCCTCCCCTACACTCTGTCCACTCACGAACCGGATAGGTGCCACCTGTGTGGTTTGATCGTACTTAGTCGACCCCTTTTTGCCTAGGGGAACCTGCATCAGCGTGGGTCCTGTTGGGACCAGTATGACTGTCTCGATGGATAGCATCTCCGCTGCGGAAACTGGCAGGCTGGGCTCAAATAGGCTGGTGTCCTCTTCAACGCCTCTGGGTGTGGCACCTCTAGTTTGTTCTTTTATCAAAAAATGTAGATTGCTGGAGAGGATTGGGGGTGTGGAATTGCCTCCTTCCTCCCAGCCTGCTACAGGGGGCTCAACTTCCACCCACACTCTGAATGCTGGCACCAAGCCAGCTGCACTGCTCCTGCCTGTCGCAAGAGCCTCAGCATGTCTGGCGCACTCCATGCTAGCGTGCTCCCTCGCTTCCTCTTCCCCCCGGGTCCCGGTGGGGCTTTTAAATCTCCTCGCAGAAGCCAGAATGGCTTTTCCCTGCCCAGGGAACAGCTGATTAAACAGCTGGCATAACACTGGCTCACACGGCCACAGCCCCAACTCCAGCTTCGGCTCCAGTTGAGCCCCTGGAGGTGAGTTTCCCCAGCGTGCTGTTTATGTGGCTTGGGGCCCGTGGAGACTGCCCCCTCCCCTTCAGGAGCCTGTTGGGGTGTCTCACTGCCTCACAAGGTCAGACAGGGACATTGCCTCACCAATCCTGGACAAATCTTGGTGTGGGGGGCTAGGAGAGTATGTCATCAGGCTTCCCAGGGCCCAATCCTGGTGGGAGGGGGCCAGCATTGGGTCCCCTGGGCCCTATCCTAGCATGCAGGGAAGGGAGGTGGCAGTGCTGGGCCCTGGTGCACAAGGTTTGTGCCAACCCATCGACTGGCCCCGCACCACTCATCTGGCACATGAGGCCAGCAGCTTGAGCACCACTGGCGTAGTCTGTCCTCTTGATTTTTTGTAACATCAAATGAATATTACTAGGTTTATGATATTAAAATGATTTAATAAGACATCATAAATTAAATTAATTCCCTTTTTCAGAATGACAACTCAGAATAAAATTGAATGTTTAAAGTGGCTGGTTTTTATGTTTTGAAATACTTTATGCTATAATTCATGCTTTGTATGCTAGCACCACTGGCGTAGTCTGTCCTCTTGATTTTTTGTAACATCAAATGAATATTACTAGGTTTATGATATTAAAATGATTTAATAAGACATCATAAATTAAATTAATTCCCTTTTTCAGAATGACAACTCAGAAATAAAATTGAATGTTTAAAGTGGCTGGTTTTTTTGTTTTGAACTACTTTATGCTATAATTCATGCTTTGTATGCTATTGTCATCGTGACAAGTCTTTTTAATTAATGGAGAATGCCAGTGAGTGGAAAATTGAGTGGTGGTGGTCTCCACCTGATACCATACACAAAATGTGAATGAGGCCAAAATGATGATTTTCAAAGCATGATGCATTTGATCCAGTAAAAAGGAGAGAGAGTAGTTTTGTTTTAATTTGATCAAAATCAACAAAGTGTTTCCACAACTGTGGGCCATACTGGAATTAGTATAATGAAACATATGTGCTCAAGGGTCCTTTAGGGCTCTCTTAAGGGCTGCATTATCAATAAAGTTACAGGATATCAGCTAAAATTTATTCAGGGTAACTTTTTTATTCAGACACTTCCTCCACAAATTTACTGCCCATTGCCCTTTAAACTCAGTGTGGTGTTTTTCTTCAGTGACTGCTGAAATGATAGTTCCTGGCTCTTGGCAGAAAAGAGGGATTTTGAATGGTGGCTATTGTTCTCCTGGTGGTAGAGCCCTCTGGCTACAGGCTCAGTAAGAATGATTGCGAAAACAAAGTGACAGTGTTGTCTCCTCTTCATGGGAATAACTTGCTGATAAATGTTGACAGTATGAAAAGCCCTGGAGGCTAAAAGTAGGGTAAACTGCATTATCCTTAATATATTGCTTAGCTTAATCCTTGTTTCCACTTGAAAGTTAATTCACAATAAAGTGAATATGAAGAAATCTTGTGAATTCTGATTAGGTTCTGCACTGATTGCACATTGTTTAAATAATTATGCTATTATGTTTTACAAAACAATCTGACTTTCACAGCAGTTTCAGATAGGGAGGAATGCTTTCTCTTTGGTCTTGGGTATTCCTTTTATATATCAGAGTATTTAACATTATTAACTAATCACAATAGTACAAGGTGTGTAATCTTTATCAAATGATTGCTTTCCAAGCACTGATGCTTAGGCTAGTATGATTATGGAACTTTTTTTAAATAGCAGTGATATTTGGATCAAGTAATGTGAATTCAGTCCGTCTCCTACTGTGTCATGATCAGTAGAATTTTTACATGCAAATTAACAAGATGAAAGAGTAATGATTGATTGATGGCTTTCCTTTCTTCTTTCAGTTGTCCCACTGCAGAATTACTTAACTATATAGCAATCTGTTCTCAAGCTAGGTTATTCATTTGGTATCTTTAAATATAATTTATGCACAAGATTTCAGTTCAATTCATGGAGCAATGTAGGAGTGTTTTGATCTGTTAAGATTATTTAGGACAAAGGAAAGTGACACGTTAAATTAATTAAAGTGTTTACTTATAATTAATGTTAATTCTTAAACTTAAAAGATGTTTGTAAATTTATAGCAAATTCATTAATTACTAAAGATAAATGCAGTAAATGCAGTAAATCTGAATAACATGTACTATGTTTTGTCATCGACATCAAAGACATTCTTGCTTCAAGTTTATAATTGAACCTAACCTTATTTATGGAGTCATGACCTGTAAAGGTAAATAACATTATATAGGTTAGATTATACCTGATTTTATTTGTTATTTGAGTTTTGTGTTCTTATGTTAAATGATAGGCTAACGGTTAGTTGTTCTACATAGATATGTCTCTTACATGTCCTCCCATGCTGACAAAATAGTTTGTGAAATTGAAGTGCAAATAATTATTCATGACTATATATGAATCTGTTTATTTTAATGTGTATACAAATAAAACATTCACTTAAGTTCTTGGCGCACTGTTTTTATATACTGTATTTTTGTACATTTGGCTTTATTAGATTTACAGCAAGAAACATTTATAGAAATAGTACTGTATAGCTAACATGCAGATCTATTCACAAATGCATTATAAGATCAGAACCAGCATGAGATAACAAAAAATTACTGCAGTCTGTTAAAGTCTTAGGAATTTCAATTTTTGGTATAGTTCTCAGAGAGATGTTTTCTATAGCTATTTCTAGTGTATGTGTGCATTTTCAGAAGAGGATATGGTAACTGGCATCTTCCCCCCCACTTAACCTTTTACTGTCTTTAGCACATTCCTTTCCGGGGGGAAATCAACACGTTGTCACTTTCAAACTATTATTTATGAACACGTAGGGGGTTTTCTGGAACTAAAAAAGGCAGTTTTTTGCTATGGCTGAATACACAGTGTGCCAAGAATAAAAGCATGTGGAATCATGCAATAGGAGTGTAGATTCATAAATTCATAGATGTTAGGGTTGGAAGGGACCTCAATAGATCATCGAGTCCGACCCCCTGCAGAGGCAGAAAAGAGTGCTGGCTGCAGATGCCCCCAGCCACATGCCCATCTAACCTTCTCTTGAAGACCCCCAGGGTAGGGGAGAGCACCATCTCCCTTGGGAGCCCATTCCAGATTTTGGCCGCTCTAACTGTGAAGAAGTTCCTCATAATGTCTAGTCTAAATCTGCTTTCTGATAGCTTATGACCATTATTTCTTGTGACCCCCAGGGGCACCTTGGTGAGTAGAACCTCACCAATTCCCTTCTTTGCCCCCATGATGAATTTATAGGCAGCCACAAGGTCGCCTCTCAACCTTCTCTTGCGGAGGCTGAAGAGGTCCAGGTGCCCCAGTCTCTCCTCGTAGGGCTTGGCCTGCAAGCCCTTAACCATACGAGTGGCCCTTCTCTGGACCCTCTCCAGGTTATCCACATCCCTCTTGAAGTGTGGTGCCCAAAACTGCACGCAGTATTCCAACTGTGGTCTGACCAGCGCCCGATAGAGGGGCAGTATCACCTCCTTGATTCTATTTGTCATGCACCTGCTGATGCATGATAAAGTAAAGTTAACTTTTCTGATGACTTCATCACACTGACGACTCATATTCATCTTGGAATCCACTAGGACTCCAAGATCCCTTTCTGCTTCCGTGCTACCAAGCAGGTCATATCCTAGGCAGTAGGTGTGCTGGACATTTTTCCTCCCTAGGTGCAGCACTTTGCATTTCTCCTTGTTTGTCCACTTCTCCCCACAGTTTTGTATCATCCTCAAACTTGGACAGTGTACATTTCACTCCCTTGTCCAAGTCACTGATGAGGACATTGAAGAGTATAGGTCCAAGGACCGAGCCCTGCAGAACCCCACTGGCCACATCCTTCCAGGTGGATACCAACCCATCCACCACCACTCTCTGGGTGCGACCCTCTAGCCAATTTGCCACCCACCAGACTGTGTAATCATCCAAGTCACAGCCTCTTAACTTGTTCACCAGTACGGGGTGGGATACTGTATCGAAGGCCTTCCTGAAGTCTAAGTAGATGATGTCAACCCCTACTCCTGCATCCAGGTGTTTTATAACCTGGTCGCAAAAAGAGACTAGATTAGTCAGGCATGATCTACCTGCTACAAACCTGTGCTGGTTTCCTGTCAGCATAGTTTTTTCCTGCTGGGCTCTCACATAAACAAGCCTTAATAATCTTTTCAAAGACTTTGCCAAGGATGAAGGTGAGACTGACGGGCCTATAGTTGCCTGGTTCCTCCTTCCTCCCCTTCTTGAAAATAAGGACCACACTGGCCCTTTTCCAGTCCTCCAGGACCTGGCCTGTGCAATGAGTGTTCAAATATTCTTGCCAGTAGCTGTGCAATGACATCAGCCAGTGCCTTCAGTACCCTCAGATGGAGCTCATCTGAGCCTGCCGACTTAAATGCATCCAGTTCTTCCAAGTGACTCTGCAGTATCTCAGGGTCAACGCTTGGTAGTCTGGCACCCTGCTGTTGTCTTTCTGCAATCCCATTGTGAGACTTGTCTTGCCCCTTGCTTAGGAACACTGAGGCAAAGAACTCACTGAGGAGTTCGGCCTTGTCCCCCCTGTCTGTCACCAATTGCTTTTGCCCATTCGGTAGTGGTCCTATTCTGCCCTGGGCCTTCCTTTTACTCCCTATATATCTGAAAAACAATTTTTTGTTATCCTTAACTTGGGATGCCATCCTCAGCTCCATGGTAGCTCTGGCCTTTCTAACTGCCTCCCTACAACTGCGAGCTGAGGAGGTATACTCCTCTTTAGTAATCCCTCCCTGTTTCCACTACTTATATACCCTCCTTTTTGCCCTTAGGCTGCTCTGGATTTCTTTGGTCGGCCAGGGAAACCTCTTGGCCCCTTTCCCCGCTTTCCTCCGCATTGGGATCGTCTCCCTCTGTGCCCAAAGGATAGTTTCCTTAATGCACAGCTACCCTTCCTGGGCTCCCATCTCACTAAATCTCTTACTCTGCAGTGCGTCATAGAGTAAACGCCTGAGTTTGCTGAATTCAGCCTTCCTAAAGTCTAGCACTTCCACCCTACTAGTTACCTTACCCACTCTACGCCTTATGGTGAATTCTGTTATTTGGTGGTCACTGTCCCCCAGGTGACCGCTGATCTGTAGGTCCCCTACCATGTCATCCCCTGTTGCCAGTACCAGGTCTAGTAAGGCATTCCCCCTAGTGGGACCATGTACCTCCTGCGTCAGGTGGAGGTCCTGTACACAAGATAGGAACCTGTGTGAACAGTGGGAATTTGCTGTCTGCATCTCCCAGCAGATGTCTGGGTAGTTTACGTCCCCCATGACTACCACCTCCCTAGTCTTTATGGTCTCTGCCCTTGAGTACACTTGTGTAATCGCATTTACTGATTTAGCATTTTTAATGTTAGCTCTTATTTCAAGATCATAAATCATATGTTGTATTCTAAACAGATGCAATGTAAACTGCTTTTTGAAACAAATTGTAATTTCAAGAAATGTAACTGTCTAAAATGCACTACAGTTACAAACTAGAGGTGCACCGATACATTGGTTCCATATCAGATCAGCACTGATGTAAGGATAATTGACAACCCCACACCAAGATTTGTCCAGGATTGGTGAGGCAATGTCCTTGTCTGACCTTGTGTGGCAGTGAGACGCCCGAACAGGCTCCTGAAGGGGAGGGGGCAGTCTCCTAGGCCATTTTTTGGCTGATGTGGCCTATAATGTGACTGATAAATGCTCTGTGTATGTGTATAGCCGCAGTGCAGCATGCAGGCAGCCAGGAGCACAGCCTGGCAGCGTGGAGAGTAGCCGGGTCCGGCTGGTAAGTCTGTTGTGAGGGAAGGGACATGGATGGGGGGATAGATCAGGGTGGGTAAATCAAGACCCCAGCGGTGAGGAAGGGAGTGGAGCTGAGGATGAGGCATGGCAGGGCGCAGGATGCAGCCACTAGCAGCTCATCTGGGAGGTGCAGGGAGGGAGGGGTGGCTCCCACCACTGTGTGCACCCTGGGCAGGCATGGGAGGGGAATGCCCCCGCATCTGTGTGTGAGGTGAGGGCAGGCTGCCACTGCGGGCTGGGGCCGGGGCATTGCCGGGCTCTTCCCAATGGGCCGCTGGGCCAGGCTTCACTTGGGGCAGGTAGCAGCAGTGCTGGGAGCAGGGATTGGAGGGGGCTGTGGAAACTTTTGGGGTGGCTGCAGCCTCCCCCACATAGCTTCGCTTGTATTGCCGCCACAGCCTGCCCTGAGAGCAGCCCAGCCCAGCCCCCCACTGGGAAGAGACCAACACTGCCCTACCCCGCAGTGGCAGCCCTCACTCGCCCTGTACAGATCTGGGGGCACATGCCCCCCGTGCCGCCCTGGGGTGCGTGCAGCGGTGGGAGCCATGCACCCTTCATCTCCCAGACAAACTGCTTGCGGCCCCAGCCCCACTCCCTCCCTCACCAAAGGAGCCTCAATCTGCTCCCCCTCTCGCCCCTTCCCCCTCAACAGAGTTACCAGTCGGACCCACATATCGGCAATCAGATTAGTATCCGCCAATATGGCTCATTAAAATCGGCTATCGGTATTGGCCCCAAAAATCTCTATTGGTGCACCCCTATTACAAACATGTTGGATTCTTGGATCATCATGGTCTTTTTGATTGGTGTCTTAATTTTTAACCTTTTGTAATACATAATTTACCTCCAGTTTGAGATATTTGGGTTGCGCTTCTCTTTCTTTAAGTAAAGTAGACAGATCAAGCTTGTACATGAAGTCTGGCATGCATTTATCCCTGAGGGTCTCTCAACATGGGGAGTTACACCACTGTATGAATGACTGGTGCCTCCCACGACTGGGGGCTCACCATGGTGGTGAGTGGGGACCGCCCACAGCTGCCGCCGGTTGTGTCAGTGGCTGGGAGGAGTGGCGGGCAGCAAGCGGGGACTGCCTGCAGCTGCTAGCGGTGAAGTGGGGGACAGTGACTGCCCGCAGAAGCCGCAGCAGCTTTGGTGGCGGCCAGTCTTGGGGGAGGGGGGGATGTGCCCCCCCATGCCCCCTCCTACTCGTCTCCTGTGCACCACTGTAAGTTATGATATGAATGAAAAGCGCTATAATTATACCACTATAATCTTGCTAACATGCTCCCTCTCTCTGGTTTAACTCAAGGTGCTTTGGAAGGCATTTAAACCAAAACAAAACAGAAAAAAACTACTCTTACTCTGGAATAAATATGTCAATATGGGGGAGCTATTCCAGTATAACTATAGTGGTTAACTATATCAGATTAATTTTATTGGTATAAGTGAAGAAATTGTCCATGTATATAAGCTTTTTATTCTCTGCCTCTGGTCATATGTACATCAGTGGTTAAATGTTCATGTTGAAATCTTTCTTTATCTTTTGCATAGTTGATGGTTATAGCCATGTTGGTCTAAGGACATAGCCAGGCAACGTTCTTTGGGTAGATGTGATATCTTTTATTAGACCAACTGAATAGTTAGAAAAAAGTTCTTTGCAAGGTTTCAGGCACAAACACCCTCTGTCAGGCATAGGGAGACTCTGCTGGTGTTCATTATCTTTTCAAATTAATGTTAAGATTATGTGAGCAACATCTTTTTCTCCAATTTTTTCCTAGTCCCTTGATGTGTGGAATTGCAAGAACCTCTATCTCCCACATGAGATCATCTCTGTTTGTGTCACTACTCCTTCAAATGGTAGGGCAGGCCTGTTTCATCTGCAAGGGTAGCCCATTAAAAGTTGCACATAGGGGAGCCCTTTTCAGATTTCCTCCAACCGTCTCATTTTCACTGCCATGTTAAAGTTCTGGAAGGCTTGTAAAAGTAACTGCAACCCCTTATATCAGTTTTGAGTCTTTTTCAGACATTTCTGCAAAAAAACAGGACAGTCGTCTTTAGGTATGCCCACACCAGTCAAAATTCTCCCAAAAGGTTGATTCAGTCCATCTCCAAAGGAAGATGAAATCTGGCACCATGCCCTCTACCCCTTTTCTCCCTTAGAGGAAGATTGGGGCTGTCATAAGGATGTTGTCTTGCACTTTTTTTAGCTTATGTAGCTATAGTCTTAGTTACAGTATGTGTAGTTTGAGGCCTTATATTGCTCTGGAAAGAAAAAAATGTTTTCAGAATTGGTACGTAAGATGAAGGTTTACAAAGGATTATTGTTGTTGGAAAAGGGTGTTAAGCAGTTCTCAACAAAAGTATAACTCCCAGTCTTTGTGGTTTATCTGAAATAAATTTTATTATACTGTGAAATGTCTCAAAGACTCTTCCTACAATATCTCTTTCCTTTTCTCTTCATAAATCTGCCAAGAAATAGATTTTCTGTCAACATTCATGTGAACAGCAAAAAAATATATTTCTCACCATTCACACGAATCTAAAATTGCAATAAAGCAGGTCTCTCACTGATGGCATCAGTAGTCATTCATGATTTATTGAAAAAAGAGAAGATATTTTTTCGTAAATTAAACTGATGGCTTCCATTGTCACAACCCAAAGTTGTGGTTTTTTTATTTGAGTGTGCTTCGGCATCGCTAAATCATGTTCCCGCCAAATTGCAGCTCTTTTGCACGGTGGAGTGTTCTGCTGCAACAGAGAACCCGCGTGCAGGAGCTTTTCCCGCCAGTTCTGTAGCTTTCTTTGCATAGTGCATTTCTTTT
>NW_005842520.1:957079-975792 GCF_000455745.1 Alligator sinensis
GAAAGCACATGGAGTTCGGGAAAGGAGCGTGAGGATCTCTAAGCGCTGCTGATCCATACGAACCCAGCTTTTTCCTTAAGAGGGCAACAGAGGTTTAATTTGTCGAACCCACGGAGCTTCAACAACTCCGCGGGACTTATTTACCGTCCCCTCGGAGCCTTAACGACTCCGAGGCAACTAACCTCTAGCCTCTCCCCGTTGCCGATCGCAGCCCAGACGTATCCCTATCCTAAGGACCCAATTGTCGAGCCCACGGAGTTTAACAGCTCTGGGGGACCTGGGAACCGAGTAACACTCATGGAGATACAGCTGCTCCGTGGGAACGAATTCTTGAACCCCGCGGAGCCTGATTCACTCCGGAGTCAAGGAACCGAGTTTATTAGAGTCCTCCACCAAGAACTCAAGCGAAGCTGAGCCTGGAAAGCTGACCAGCCTACACCGCGACCACCTTGGGTGTAAGTAAATAATCTTTTCAATCAACCATTACGCCTCCGTGACTGATTTTAGCTAGAGCATGTCATACCGCATTGCGGCCTTTTCCAACCCCGTGTACCCGGGCTACCGGCCACAGCCTGTGTACACACAAAGACAGGCCCCCCGCTCGCCCATGGCGACCCAGATGGGATCAGGAGAGAGCTCGCACATGGCGATCCAGGTGGGATCGGGAGTCAGCCCGCACATCCATCATTAAAATCAAGACAGCAATATAGTTATTCCTTTTTTAATCCCTTGACTGATAATGCGTATTACTCAAGTGAATATAATGAAAAATATGGTCTTGCATGCATATTTCTTACCTCTGAGTCTTGTGTCTGGCACCTTTTGGGAAAAAATTGTGTTTTCTCAGTTACAGGTACACAGAGATTTAAAAAAAACCCCACAAAAAACTGAAGGTTTCAAGTTACCTACTGTCTGCTCTCACCAAACTTAAAAGATAACAAGAACCTAAAAATACCAGCATGCACTGATTACTCAAAGAAAAAAATAACATTACAAAATTCTTGTGAAGTAATTAATACGTGCGTATGCAAATCTCACATTAGTTTATGGGACATTGGTTGGTCTCCTTGTTTCTAGCTACCACATTATATTAAAAATATATTCAGTACTTTCCTAATATTACTTTTGCATGAAAATGGTTGCTGTAGTTACTGATGAAAAGTGTTGTTCCGCACCATTACGATGCTGTGGGAAAATATTTTGTGTGATACATTGTGGTCCATAGTATGGAAAAATATGGGACGTTTCCTTCCTCTACAACTGACTTGGTCCAGGCAGAAATGCCAGGTATACTGTGTCAGTGGAGAAAAATTTAAGATAGAACCAGATTTTCCATTCTTTGTCTTGATTGTATCAGTCAATAGTAGGGTGCAATCAATTCACAGGAAATTCTGGAAAAGAGAGAAACAGCAACAAGCTAATTTCTTAAGGCACAGTACTGAAGAAATAGGAAATAAACCTGTTTTCTATCCTTTTTATTTTTATTTTCTTTTTCAAACTCACATCACTACAGATTGACAGAGAGTCTCATAAGGACTCGGAAGCTTAGAGAGTCGTTACCTTTTTCATCCCACATGATGATCTCAAAGTCTGTGCTTCAGGTTGGATTTAAGAAGTGCACATCTTAAGGTTATGTGGCATCTCTCTAAAGCAGTGTCCAACAACTTTTACAAGCTATGGGCCTGAACAACCTGGCCTCAGTCCAGTGTGGGCAGGGGACTTTACCTGCACCTGTGCTGAGACCACGCGGCTGGGAGCTACACCCCTACCATTGCCACTTCCCTTTGCTCCCCAGCAGTGGCACAAGGGAATCTGCCAGAGGGAATCTGATCTGGAACTGGGCAGCTGCAAACTACTTTCTCACTGCTGTCACTTATCCCCACCTTCCAGCCCCATGCAGCTTCACATTGTCTGGAAGCTGTATCTGTGCTACAGCTTGGGGAGAGCAGGAGGGGGCTGAGGAGCAGGAAAAAAGTGGTGGCAATGGTGTAGTTTGCAACATGGACCTCAGCCTTATTCTGAGCTAAAGCTGCAGGCTTCATCCTATTGCATATTTGTTAACTGCCTTTAAGGGACATGTCATGTGTGTTGAATTTATGTCAGTTTTCAGGTTTTCAGTCTTCTTAAAATATTCTAATCTTAACTTGCCTGATGTTGGTTCTGAACTTTGAGTTGCCACTCTCCATATGAACTTGAGGATTAGTTTCTTCTAGTCCCAAGTAGCTTTTTGGAAATAGGAAAGATATGCATCTAAAAGCCTTATTGACAGTTTTTCCTTTTTGTATAGTATGCCTCATTGTGTGGGTGTTTTAGCCTTGGCTTTGAGCATAGCACTGTTTTAGAAGCAAACTGTCATTCTATAACCACATGCTTTCCCTGTTTTCATTTCTGCATGATTTCCTTATTGTTTTGATTTAGTTGTTAGTTGAGTTATATAACTAACTTTCTGAGACCGGGTGCTTTTCCAGAACAGACCCCATTATGAGAGTTTCAATTTATTTTGATTTTTTTCTGTCTCTGTTTGTTTGTTGGGAGATTATAATACTAAGTGTCCAGACTGACTTAGCGGACATTAAACTTTTGGTATCATATATTTTAAATATTTAATAGTTTAATTTATAGCTTTAATTCCTTTATAACAGAAAGTTATAAAAGCTAATTTGTTTCTTAATGCATCAAAATATTGTTTAAGATGGACTGTACTTGCATTGAACATTTAGTCTTCTTCAAACTTTGAACTGCTGTAGTTAATAAAGCAGGGAAAATTTTGAGAATAGAAAAATAATATTATGCCCTTCAACTTACCTTCCACAGACTAGTCTTGGATTGGTGACCCATCAGTAAAACTGCATTTTTGTCATGACTGTCATAGGAGTTACAAATTCCATGATTTTCATGTTTTTAAAAAACTATCCATGACTCTCTGACACTTGTGGGTTTTTTGCTTGAGAGTGGGTGGAAATGATGGTAAACAGTTTGAAGCAGTTTCAGTGAGAACCTTTATAGCTGCCAAATTAAGCCCTGAGCTCCATGGGAAGCAAGTAGAGAACAGGAGCTCAGCAGCAATTCTATAGTGACATATAGTACCAGGCATGTGAACTCTCAATGAAAACTTTTAATTCCTCCAGAGGTAGTTATGCTTATACTTACTCTGTAATTGCTTTTAAAAATGGCATTGCTTAGAAAAGTCAGCTCCTGTATGGCAACTCCTCTTTTTTTCAAATCAGGCCATGATTGTCAAAATAAAGCTCACTTCTTGAGTTACCATTTTTGAAGAAGTACTGAGATCATAGGTGGAGGGAGAAAAAAATATTTGTGGGGGGCTGAGGATGCTCCCCCCTCCCCCCACCCAGTGGGTAAGTGGGGTGGGGGAAGGCAGATCAAGGCCTCTGCGGTGAGGGAGGGTGTGGGGCAGGGACAGGGACTGGGGTGAATGGTGCCCCAGCCGGGCTGGGTGTGGGACAATCGGAGCCCAGGCGGCTCATTCAGGGGTGTGGGGGGGGTTCCCACCACTCTGTACGTACCCCTGCTCTGTATGCACGTTTCCCCCCCAGTCTCTGCACAGGGTATAGGTGGCTGCCACTGTGCGCTGGGCTCTGCAGCCCGCTGCTAGTGCAGCTGCCTCGAGAACTGCACAACGCCATGTGCATCCTGCCGCCACTGGGGTGCACTACAGGGCAGGCAGGCGGTGCAGCACAGCCGAGCAGCATCAGGATGCATGTGCGTTGTGTCACTCGCAGGGCACTGGCAGCGGGCTGCAGAGCCCAGTGTGCAGTGGCAGCCTCCTCCACCCCGCACACAAATGGGAGGGAGGAAACATGCCCCCTGGACCTCCACCAGGGTGCTCACAGTGGCGGGAGAACCCCCATACACCCAGGGAGCCACCCGGGCTTTGATTGTCCCACCACCTGGCCCAGCCAAGGCCCCATTCACCCCAGTCCCTGCCCCATGCCCTCCCTCAATGGGCCTCGATCTGTACCCCTGCCCTCAAGACCCTTCACAGAATAGACAGACTGACACTTGCCTGCTATGCTGGACATCCAGTCATCCACATGCTGGGCTGCTATCCTGACTGCATGCATGCCCTTCCCCACTCCAGCTGCAGCCTCCTGGAGCCTGCAGCTGGGCTGCCTTGCAGCCCTGCCCGCTGCCATGTGTTTGAGGGGGCTGAGCTCAATTAGCCCCAGCCTTCTGCTGCCTATGACTGAGATGGCTTTGTACACACAACAATATCTTACACTTTTTAGTACAGTTCTTGTACTTCTGCTGCTTTTCTCACTGTGATTTTTATCTGTTAAAAAGGAAAAATCCCCAACTAAAAACATACTTATATATATTCTTAATGGCAAACACCTAAGTCAGTTGAATATATTATACTTTTTGTTTTGTGTTGAAAATATAAATTGAAATATTAAACATACTGTGTGGAATTTGTAGTTTCTGTGTTTAGCTTGGATTAAGGTTTTCAAGTAACTTCAGACATAAATTAAGACAACATTGGATTAAATATATTTTAGAAAGTCAATCTTTTTTTAATCTTAAATGCCTCCTCCTTTGCCATTTATTCACATACATGTGGCAGTGCCTCATAATTTGAAATCTAACAGATTTTGGATAAAGAAATGATTTTCAAAGCACACCAAAGTATCATAGAAGTAAAGCTTGAAGTTTATAGATTTGTTTTGAAGGGAGGTAATTTATAAGAAGTTATAAAATATTTTTCTTAATTTATGTTTCCCTTGCTAAGCAGTTTTATGCCTAAAACTAATCTAGTTTCATACTGGAGAATCCAGGGATATGCCATACTTGAAAACAGAAATAAAACCAGATAAGCTTAATGATTAAATTATATAGGGTTCATAATAATTCATCACATTGGGGCTTTTTTTTCTATATCTGGGTAGGCAAACTGAGTTTTGCAATATCCTTGGTGTTGCAGAGTTTATTAAATATTTAAACCATTAATTCTCAACCAGGGTGCCTTGGCACTCTGGAGTGCTTTGAGATTCTTTCGGGGGTGCCACACAATGTTAGTACTGTTAAGTATGAAAACATATTTCACAAGATGAATGCAGAAGTTTTAAATAGGAATCCATAGAGCTAAAAACTTTCTCAGTTATTGCAGTCTTTCTGAGTCCTTTCCAACAGAAAATTACTCTATTTTTCTGTGGTCAAAAATAAGTGAAAACCAAGAGCTGGCATTTGCTGGGGGATGCCTTGAAACTAACAATGGGAGCCTTCAGTCTAATGAGGAGTGCCTTGACCAAGGGAGAGCAAAATACAGTCTACCATGATCCTATCTGGCCTGCCTGCCACTGCCAAAAACCTGAGAAAGGAGGGCTGCAGTGTGCAGACTCCTCTCCCCCACCCCCCTCCGGTATCAATTTCTCCCCACCCTCCCCCAGCCTGGCTTGCTGTTGGCACCGTAGCTGCTCAGTCCTGGCACCATGGCCGCCAACAGCTGGGCCCGCATGGGACAGGGCATGATGCAGTACATTGAGTAGTCATCCCACCTATACATTGCAGTGATCCACTGTCACCATGGTGCCACTAGGAGGTGAATCCATGCCAGCCATGTGAGAGGTGGGGAGGAGGGGGTTTGAGCCTGGAGCAGCTGGTTCAGTGGTAGCAACTCATCACAGCATGGGAGCAGGATGACCACTGAGTGTGCTGCAGTGTGCTAGCCTGTCCCATGTGGGCCCATCTGCTGGTAGCCCTGATGCCAGGACTACACAGTGTCGATGGGAAGCTGGGCAGCTAAGGAGATGGATGTGGGCAGAGCAGAGGAGTCTGTGCACTGCCCAGTCCTGGCTGCAGCAGTGCAGAGTGTCATAGAAAGCAGCCTTCCTTCCTCAGGTTCCCTGTGGCAGCTGGCAGGCTGGATAGGATCATTTGGTCCTCAGCCCTCAACAGCTCATGAAAACTCTTTAAGTGGCCTTCCAGCCCAAATAATTGCCCACCCCCTGGCCTTGAGTCTAAAAAGATTGGGACCCACTGATTTAAATAAGGAATTATAGGGATTTTCTCAGCCAACTCTTTTAGGTGTAAGTTATCTAGATCTGATAAGTTTTTAAACTGTTTATTCTAGCTGAAAATGAGGGTCGCAGGGAAATACAAGTAATGTCTCCTGCAACATATTATTTGTTTGGTGTTGCTGCCCATGGCCCAATGACTGTTGAGAGCCACTGCTCTACAAAGTAATCCTCTGCCTTTTTGGTGTTCATATTCTCTAATCCTTGTGTGTGTTAATTAATTAAATTTGGATTTTAAATTGATTATTTTTGGCTTCAGGTTCTCCTTTAGAGTAAACTATGCCAGCAATAAAAATTTCCAATTCATATTCTTCTACCTTCTTTAATAGATAGACAACCCTCCTATAAAATCCACCTAGGCTTACTCTAGCTTTCCAACAGGAATATTTTATGTCCAATGTACTATTTTATTTTATATAAATACAAAGGAGTATAAGCACTGCTAGAAAACATCATTTTTAAATTTGGGTAAATATTGTGTAAATAAAAACATTTATATGAAGTAATCACTTATTTCAAGTATAAAGTTTCACAATTTTTTAAATTTTATTTTCAGTTTTATTCTTCTTTAATTGGAGGTGTAGTACATTATTCTTTTGGTGGGACCTAAAACATCCAGTACAAGCAACACAGGGAAGTAAAAGTTGCTGCTAACTTTAACTGATGCGGCTAGATTTAGAGTTATGGGATAGAACCAGAGGCTTGTTAATTAATTATTCTAGGTAAGAGACGGACAAAACAGTTTCCAGGCCTTGGAACTTTTTAGGGACTATATAAACATCTAGCAGATGATAGGGGTGGGGGAAGGAATTTGGAGGTGTCTCAAGGAAATGAAGTTAACAGGAAAAGATGCATTTTAATGAAAACTTGCTATGTATGTTGGAAGCATCTTTCATATGCCCCCCAAGAAAGTGAAAGGGTGCTTTTTTTTCCCCTGCATGAATTGAGACCAAAACCATAACATCATTACTCCACTGGAAACTCCTAAGGGACAAGTATGGTCAGAAAAAGGCTGCTACTGCTGTCTGAAGGGAATGAGTCTGAGTGAGCAACGCTTTGAGACAGTTGGATTCAGTGTTCTGTACCCAAACTTTTGTGCAGATTTCCAGACCTTGTTATGAACCTGATTTATACAGCCAACTCTGAACATTTTATTCTCTGAATATTTTTGTTTTATTTTTTTTTTAAATCTAGACAAAATCATGTTATTTTAGTTTTCTGAAATAATGATTTAAAAACTATGATGAGCTGTTTCTGTATACAAAAACACTCATTTAGTGATGCTTTTGATTCCTACAAACACTTAAGTTTGTTTATGAAGTATAAGAAATTTTATAGATAACCTTATCACATATAACAGCAAAGAAGTCTATTTTTATGCTAACATAGCTAGTAAAGAATTAAAAATTTGCAAAAATATTTGTTATTTCTTATCTTTTAAACCAGCACATCATTTGAAGTATGTCATAAAACTTTCATAGTGTGTTCATGCACTGTTAAGGTATTGGTACATTCTATTGATTTGTGATACTTTAATGATTGTTTTGAGTAATGTGAAAGTTTTAAGTGCTTCTCAGAACCACACAGGTCCAGTAGTTCATTAACTATTTTTGTTAGTTTTGTAACTTTACCCAAGTCAGCATTTTCTGTTTTATATCTTGAAAATTTGTCTCATATAAGTATCTCTTTGGAATTTTTGGAGTCTAATAAAAATTGAGATAGAAAATAACATTGTATTTTAAGCAATGCATGCACAATTTTATTTTAATGCATAGAAATGGTAAATTATGGTGTTGTATTTAATATTGATAATACTATATTTTAATATACTGTAATGCTCCTGATATAGTTACAGTTTCCAAATTTTGGAGTGAAGACAACACTAGTCAAATCAACCCCGGTGGAAGTCCTTTATCTAGAAATATTCTTGAATAAGCATCTAATGTTAACATTAAGCAAAAGTTTCACAAAAGAAAAATGCAAACTCAAAATATGTATATAGCAAAATATACTCAATCCAGCCCATATGCACTTTCACAACTTGGACCACTTATTTAATAGTTATTACTTAACCCTTATACTTTTTCCAAAATGTGTCTACCCCAGACAGCTGCTATTGCTGTTTATATGATGGAGAGAGTACTTAATTATCTCCCCAGTATTGTACCAGATAAGAACAATAGGCTTGCTGCCTGTGGCTCAAGCCCAAGGTAAAGAGTAGTCCTGGTGTGTCCTGGGTGTAATATTCAGAATATATTCACTATTCTCAGAATTTTTTTGGCTTTGTGTTTTCTTTTTCTGTTCCCAAGAACAGCCATTGTAACAACCTGTAGAGCAGGCTAGGCAGCCTCTTGCAAAATCTCTTATTGCCTTCTCAAGAAAAAAAGTGGTAAAGGAATCCAAAAGCAGTACCTGGCCTGCACAAAACTTGCCAGAGTTGCTCCTAACTTTGCTTCCTATATGGCAACATAATGTGCTGCATTCAGTTTAAGTTTCAGCATGAAAGGTAATCAGCAGAGGAATTTTTACAGTTCTTTTTCCCCATATGTTTAGCCCTAATATTTTTCTGATGCATATTTAAACTATGACATAGCTAATTCACATAGCTAACTTTTTAGAAATATGGATGTTTCCTTAGAAAGTAACTTTATACAGAATAACATTGAATCTTCCGTTTTTGATTTTCATTATGAAAACAGTGGGTATACAATAGCACTGTTTGGTGAAAAACCTATGCATTTTCATGTACCGTTTCTTAAAGAGTACTTCTAATAGAATATACACTACTATTTTAAATAATCTTAGGTTAATAGTATCAATCCCTAAGTTACTGATGATTTAATTGTCCTAAATTACTACCTACATTCTTGGATGGTTTTTCTCATTGATGTCAAAATGACTACTGTATACCATCCATAAGGTGGCCACATGATAGTTATTTGCAATACAACACTGTCTCAGAGCTTCTCAACCTTTTTTTACCCAAGGCACCACTTGTTAGACTCAAGGCACCCCTTAGAAAATGCCAGCTCCTAGTTTTCATTCATTTCATACAGAAAAGTAGAGCAATTCTTTTGTTACAAAGAAATGAGAAAAATGACAGCAGATGGTCTGAATCTTGTGAATCATGTTTTCACACCTAACAGTGCTAACATTGTGTGGCATTCTGCAGCACCCTTGGATGTATTCCTGATGCATGGGTAAGGAGGTCTCTAAAAGAGGTTGTGAGCAAGAAGAGGACTTAGCCCCAAGTGATACTGAGCCGAGCATTTTACATGAGACCTGGACTACCTGTTAGTGGGTCAAAATGAATCAACATTCAGTTTTTCATAAATTCATCCTGAAGTTTTAAAGGTGACCAGAAGTCACATATTCATAATGTTCATTTTTACTATCTTTTCAAATTTGTAAATGATGTTTGTAAATTGGCATTTTTATTTCAACTATCCTGATCCTAATTCTACCATAAGCTCTGAATAGGTAAATCTGGCAGCTATGTTGCTCTGTTTTCTGCCTGTTGATGGCCAACCTCCGTGTTCTCTCCTTTTTGACCTCAGCTTCCTCAAGGTGTTTCCTTGCATATGGTGGGATGTGCACCTGTTCTATGGTGGGATAGAATCATCGTATTAGTAGTAGGGACCTCAAGGGTCAACTAGTCTAACCCTCTGCATGAATGCAGAATGCATTATTCCTCTACTGTCACAGGTAAATGCCTCTCCAATATCTTCTTTGAAAACCTCTAACGAAAGGAGATTCTACAACTTCTCTGGGCACCTTGTTCTACTATGCTGTTGTTCTTGGAGGAAGAGAGGTTTTTTTCATATATTTAATCTAAATCTGCAATTTTAAACACAGTATTTATGTTATGCCCTCTGCAACAATTGAGAGCAGTTGTTCTCTCTCTTCTTTATGGCAGCTGTTTAAATATTTGAAAATTACTGTCATTTCCTTCCTCTGCCCCGCACCTTCATCTCCTTTTCTCCAAACTAAACATACCTAGATCTCTCAACCCAGTCTTTCTTTGTACAACTTTCATTCCAGCCTCTTGATCAACTTAGTCACTCACCTCTGGATCCTCTCCAGTTCTCCACATCCTTCTTAAATTGTGGAGTTCAGAACTGCATACAGTAGTCCAGCGGAGGTCTAAACAATGCCAATTAGAGTGATACTCTCAGCTTGGTTTTACATACAATGCCCCTTTTAACACACCCCCAAATTGCATTTTTTTGGCAACTGCATCACATTTCTGATTTATATCCACCCTGTGGTTCACCAGTCTCCTTCTCAGCAATGCTATTGCCTAGCAGATTATCTACTATTTTGTATTTGTGCGTTTGTTTTTTCTTTCTGAGGTATAGTATCTTGGATTTGATTGTTGAATTTCATTCTACTCTTTAGGGACTACTTCTGCAATCTGTCAGAAAAAATCCCTCAGTGGCTTAATGACAAAGATGCAGCTGTTGATAAAATCTATACACTTTGTACCAGAGTGTCCAAATTGTGTTCCTGGTTTACAAGACTCGTCGTCTTAATTAACATGTCTGTATTGAATTAAACATTAATAAAAATATGTTTTGAATTCTAAACCTATCCTCTGAGTGTTTGCAATCCCTCCTGGTTTTTTGACATCTGCAGATTTGATCAGGAAGTTTTCTATTCCTGAGTCCAAATCACCAATAAAAACATCAAACAGCACTGGACCCAGAATAGACCCCTGTGAAACCCCACTTGAAACCTCCTTGCATTCTGACATTGATCTATTGATAGTTGCTCTCTGTTTGTGGTTATTTAGCCAATTATATACATCTAGTAGTAATTTTATATAGCTCACATGTTTCTTGTTTACTTAAGAGTACAGATGGGGCTGTATCAAGTCTTACTAAAGTCCAAGTATCTTATGTTTACTGCATTCTCCTCACTCACCAATTTATTTATTTTTCTGTAATCTGCAGCCCTGCTCCTCTTCTGTCTGTGTTAAATTTGTTAGCTATTTGGACATAGTTTGTTCTTGTGCAGACTGCATCTTCCCTTTAATAGATCACCTTCAGTATTGTCCAGCAGACTCGTGGTTTGCTTGGTATTTCTTTTCTGTCTGTTCCCAAAACCATCTACTGTCTTTAACTTCCCTTGCCAGTTGCATCTTATATTTGCCTTTGTTTTCCTGATTTTTGCCCTTGCAAGTTTTTGTTATACCTTGGTATACTTCCTTAGCGACTCACCCTTCTGTCCATTGACTGTAGGTTGCTCTTTTGATTTTTTATTTGTATCTTATGGTTCTTATCTTTCTACCATATCGGAATAGCTTGATGTTGAGCATTTATTACTACAACTTTTAGACATTGCACCCCTCTTGGACCCCTTTTTCCTTCAAACTGTCTCCACATGAGACCTTACTTTAATATTTCTCTGAGTTTGTTGACACCTGCCAATACCCTTATTTTACTATTCCTGTGCCTTCTTTGGAACATGAACTGATCATATCATAATCACTTCCTTCCAAGTTTTCCATAAACTTTACATTTCCAACTGATTCTTTCTCATTGGTCAGAAAATTCTTCTTCATTGGTGCAGGATCAGAATTTGGTCATAGCATCCCAGATAGGGCCACTGTTTGAGCCTGTGGTGAATAGCTTGTTGTTCCAACCTTCCCATGACAAATTACATTGTTGGTAATAATTATATCAGCAAGAAGGGTGAGTGAAAGCCAAGCCTTTATGCAGATCTGTCCCGGTACTGTCTTCTGTCCAGATAAAATGACTCCGAGGACCTGCTCAAAGGTGATCTCCAAATTATACCTGAATCAAGAGATTACCTTGTCAGTATACTTCCCAAAGCTCCATTCTTCCTGGAATGAGACTTTATTATATTTGCTTGATGGTAAGAGAGCACTAGCTTAGTATCTGCGTAGGACCAAGCCTTTCTAACAGTGTTTATGGCTGTCTCTATAGTTGAAAGATCTAAAGCTCCAGTGATTTGCCCAAAAACCAACTGACTATTGATATGCCTGAAATTGTGCTGTGAGACCATCATAGTGGAGTTGCCCTCTGTGATATGGACCTGTTTCACCATAGCCCAAGCCACTTGCATAGCCTCCTTTATACAGCATCTTCATAAGTTTCGCTTACAAGGCAATCCCCTAGAGCTTGCTACATACCAAACACTGTCATTCAAGAAGCCATGGTGTACATGCTGTGTTTACTTGAGGCAGTCTTCCAGTTATAGCTTGCCTCAGGGCACTAAGACCAGTTCAAAGGTGCATATATTTAGGAACTTACCCACAGTGTGTCTTCGTATGTGGACAATCATTAATAGGAGCAAGAAGTTACTTAGCAGTAACTTGAGTTCTTTAGGATTTGTTGCCTACAAACACATTTGTATCTAGCCCTCATTTCCTGCTTTCTCAGAGTTATAGGTGCTATAACACTTTGCAGGTGAGAAGGACTGAGGAATAAGTGCATACTGCCCGTTATCCCCTTAGTGGGGAGGCACAAGGAAGGATAGGACTATGGTATGGTCTATGAGAACTGCTGTGGCAAAAAGTCTCCCATCAAAAACCTGCTGCTTTAGCATGCCTATAGTGAGGATATACAGGTGGATAAAACTTCTCAAGAACTGCAGTTACTTACTACTAAGCAATTTATTTCCTGAATATTAATAGGGACCTGACTGATACTGAATAGTATTGCCAAACAGTTGAAAGAAAAAGGAGACAGAAAAAGAGGATTCGTTTTTATATTTGTAGCTAACAGTAAGTCTTGCTCAAGATAATCAAGGTGATCCTTGATGAGGAAAACAGAATATTTCTTTTTCTTGAGCTAAGCCACATGAAATCAACATTAAGCACCTACAGAAAGAATGCATGAAAGTAGCTGGACAGCAACCAGCATAGTGAAAGGTTCATTATCAAGAGAAAATACACATTTTTGGAGGAGAAAAAGCCAGCAAAATAGCTTATGGGCAACTGAAAACCAAGAGCATATGGAGATAATCCATACAGAGGGAAAAGGTTGATTTATGCAGCTGTGGGACATAAACACTTCAGCAAAGCATCTTCTTTGTGAATATATAGTTCAGTGTTTCTTAAGTCTTTTGAATTAACAGTATCTTCTGCAAATAGTTTTTATTTATAATACAATATATTTTGTGCGTATTATGGTAAAAATGTATTTGGCAGGTCTAATCATGGTTTGATGGTAATTCAGTCATTTTATACACCCCAAAACCTAGTCAGTTTTTGTCATTTAGTGAAGGGTTGCATTAAATATGCTGTGAAGAAGAGACCATTTTAGAAAAGTCAACTCCAAGAATTTGACTACTAAGATTTGTGTTAAGGTATAACTATAGCTCTTCTAAGTATTAGCAGGTGTTACTTGTTAGAGTGAGCTAATGTAGAGGAGAATATATTTTCAGTGACTATTAATCACCTATACTGAAATTTCAATACCAGAATTATAAGGAAAGTTTCTACATGTGTCTTTGCATTAAGTCATTCAGATTTTGTTAGCTAGAGCTTGGCCTGGTATATTGTGAAATTTCCCCCAGTATAAATGCCAGCAATAAAACTCATAATTTATCTTTCTTTTGTGTTTTGTTCCAGATTCTATACTTTTTAAAAACAAAGTTATACTACAGTTCATAACCAATTTTGATTTCTAAGATTAGCTATAGCTTAACAAATGAGGCACTTTTGCTGTGAGCCATTTAAAAATATTTACTGATTATACAAATGGAATGACTATTCATTGTAGTTTTTTTGTAGTTTCAGTATACCTTGATTTTTATCAATTTTTCCTTTCCTAAGCAATTTGAAAATATAAACCTAGGTTAGCCTTATATGACTAACACAATCTTTACTTATCCCTGCATAATTATACAAGCAGTCTAATAGAAGGGAGTATTTTTAGTGATGGACTGTAAATCTTATAGGGTAGAGGTGGCCAACCTGCAATGCACGTGTCAAAAGTGGCCTTGGTAGTTTCTGTGTGGGGCACACAGCAGATCAGGGAGGGAATAGGCAGTACAGCTGTAGATAGGGCAGGGAGCACAGGGATCGAAGCAGAAATCAGAGCAGTATATCATTCAGGTAGCACAGGCCTGGGAGCAGAAAGCAAAGCAGACAGAAGAGGGGGATCAGAATTGCCCTTGGGGAGGGTATGGGGCTCATTTGTGGTACGCCTACCAAAAAGGTTGGATCCTGCCATAATAGGGCATTTTTTTAGGGATCATTAATGTGTAATGTTATTCTACTATACCCAGAGTACTTAGCTTAAGAATGCTTAATGCTTTCTTTGTTTTACTGCTTTTGTCTTGAAATAGTAATTATAGTAAATTATAAAATGTTTGTGGTCTTTGTATTCAGCATTTTGTCACTTCCATTTGTTGGATTCCACGCACCCCCACCCACCCCCCTCTGCATTTTTGAATTCGCAAAACAGTACTGTAAATTCTAGGACAGAGAGAACCTTAAAAAGTTCCCATTTTTTTTATTTAGATAATGACTCATAATGCATTCAGAACTTTTTAGCTTAAAAATTAAGATGGAAATTTCCCTTGCATCTTGTAGTAATTCTAGGTTTTGGTCAATTCAGAAATATGATACATGCCAAAAAGTGTTATTTTCATAGATCTTGAGAGACCAGAACAAAAAAAAATTTGAGGAGCTGAATATCTGTAAGTTATATGACATCTAAGTAGTATTGCAAAAAAGTAGCCGTTAGATTTTTGAACGTGTAAAAGCAAGACGGTGAAGGAGCTGTTAAAAATGATGAAAGGGCTGTAACAACATATACTGGTTGAAATTAAATAAGAGTAAATTTAACCTGAGTATCAACATTTTCCTAACAGATATATTTGCGTTTTGTAATCTTCCAAGGACAATGGTGGGATTGCTGTTGTTTGGAGCATTTTAAAACTTGACTGATAAAACACTACTAAGTGTTCTACACAAATCTGTAGACCGAGCAAACAGATAGATTAGATACTTTTATTTCGATATTTTCCTCCCGTTACTGTTTACTGTCTGGTTTGTTCAGATCACGTCACCCATATCTGAATGAACAAACCTGAAACAGTGGTGAGCAAAACTGTCATGTTTAAACATATAGGATTACTTACACTTAAGACATAAAAAACATGATGAAAAGTGCAGTATATAAACCTAACAGAACAGAGGCAGAAAAATTTTAAGATAATTCTGCCACCTTACCTCCTATGTGTTCTGCTTATCACATTAGTACAACAATTTTGTGCAGTCAACATGTGCAAAAAAACACTACAAAACTAGTATTTAGTCTGACTATAAAAGTAATTTAGTTTGTGGAAGTACAGTGCATCTCTATTAACACACACAGTGATTAAAAAAAAAATCTGCTAGCAGATGGTGTCCAACAAAGGCTGCTATTGTTTCAGAAAGATGCTTCAAATGTTCTGGGCATTTGGCCCAGACATAGTCATTTTCCTCTAGTATGTGACCAGGCAATAACAAAAGAATGAAACTAGAAGTGTCAGTTCATATATAATATTTTATAACTTAATATATGTAGTAAGACAAATGCAATGATTAAACAAAGTTAAATTAGCAAATCTGAGGAGATAATTCTCATTTTTCATGTTTTCATGCCTCTACAGTTATTTGGCATTCTGCTGTCCAGGAAAAAATGAGCTTGGAAAGCTCAACTACCTGCTAGTACTGTTTAAATGCCCACAGATAACATAACTCATGCTGCCTGGTGCCTGAAAGTGATTGTTAGGGTAATCAGCAGGAACAATAAAAATCTGTTCAAACAGAAAATCTACAAATCCTAAGGATTTGGAGTGTCCCCATAGATTTTCCACCAATTTTGCTGTTTCAGCTTTTATTTTAAAGGTGAACTGTAAAGCAATAAAAAAATCCACCCGAGTTAATAAAAATATGTTCTGAATGTCTTCTCTCCTTTGCCTGCCTGCTTAATGAGTAACGTTCTTCCAGTTTCTCAAGCACATATGTTTTTACTTCTCTTAAAAACAAAACTAAGTTCTGCCCCTCCCCCGCTATGTTTATATTTGATCTAACACTTCCTGGTTAAAAGTGAGCTTCCCCCATTCATCTCAACATCATGTTAACTCTGAAGTAAGTATACTTACACTTTATATCCATAGATTTGTTTCATGTGTTATATGAGAAGACGAGTGATCACGGTTCCCTCTAAGGTGCGCATGTGCGTGGCCACGCACAACTAAAAGTGTGGCAGCGACTCCTCCCCGAGGTGAGGCAAGGCAGGGATGGAGGCTGGGGCGGGAGGCTGGCACAGGTTCTGCTGGCTCCGGGGAAGTGCTCCACTCCTTGGCCCTGATGTGGGGGAGCGGAGCACTTCCCTGGAGCCGGGGAGCCCACACCAGGCTCCTGCCCCCGGCTCCCAGCCCCTGGCCCCCGGCTCCAGCCCCTGGCTCCCGGCTTCTGGTTCCAGCGTCCGGCCCCTGGCCCCAGCCTCCAGCCCCCAGCCTCAGCCCCCTTCAGTAAGTGTCCCACACCAGACCAAGGTGGCGCACTCACAGACCGAGGTGGCACGCTTACAGACTGCTTCTCCTTCAAGAGAATATTGCAAGTGATGTTATCACCTTGAGTACTACTTTTGTATCCCCGTCCCTTCCCTTTATCTAGTCTGACCTCTTTGGATTGTAAGCACTTTAGGGGTTGGCAACATTTTTGGGCAGAGTGCCAAAAGCAGCCACAAGCTTGACTTGTAAGATATTGGCATTCCAGGAGCGGACAGCAAGGGAGCCACTACAGGCCTGATCATTGTTGTGACAGCATAGTCCCAGCCCCTTTCTCACCATCCGCCCCAAGGTGCGCATGCCAAGCAAAACACCTTCACATGCCACACCCTGGCATCCATCGGGTTGCCTACCCCTGGGTTATACCATTTAACATTTGTATTCTAAATACCCAATTAAATCAATCAAGAACTTTAGGAAATATTGCAAAATTACTGCGCACATCAAAAATTGTGAGTTTAAGGTAGAATTAGGATATGGATATTTGAAATAAAAATGCCTATTTACAATATTCAGAATTATCACTTTTGAGAATTTTGAAAAGATGGTAAAACTGAATGTTATGACATAATGTAACTTCTGGTCACCTTAAACTTGGGGCTGAATTTATGGAAATTTTTAATTTTAATTCATTTGAATCACTAGTAATTTTTATTTTAAAATCAAGATGTTTTAGTATGTTAGCCATATAAATGTATACAGACTGCTTGATGTGCATTTGACAATCAGCTACAAGGCTACAAAATCTTTGGAGGAGTACACATATTTTCTTCAATATACATTTTTTAATAGCACCCTTTTTTAATAACTTCCTGAAGAAACGTGTGATGAAATCAGTTTATACCTCTGTAACATCAAGAATGCTGTTTCAACAGATATTTTTCAACCAGCTCTGTTCTTCAGGATAGCTTCCAAAGGGAAGCTCTGTTCCTTCCTCAGCATATATGGGAAGGAAAAGGGTCTCCCACCAGGGCAATTGCAGTGAGATGCCCAGAAATGAATCAACAAAAGGACACATGCAGATACTTAAATACATACAAAAGCCTCATTCTAAGGGAATTAAGAAAAATGTACTGGTGCTAATGCAGGTCAGGTCAGCTTTGCCTGCTACCATTGAATTACAGTAGATGGACCTAACCTGTGACGGTTATCACTGAGCACTGGGCAGTGCTTAAATAACCTGGCAACCTCTAAGGTGCCAATGGCTTTGTGCAGAAGAGTACCTTAGAGGGGGTTATTAGTCTTACCCTTGACAGAGGAAATGCTGCCAAAAAGTTGTGGAACTGAAGTCTACTCCATGGTAGGGTAGACTGGGCTCTTTGGGTGCTTATACACATGCTCCTTCATAGATGCATAGATTCTAGGTTTGGAAGGGACCTCAATAGATCATCGAGTCCGACCCCCTACATAGGCAGGAAAGAGGGCTGGGTCTAGATGACCCCAGCTAGATGCATATCTAACCTCCTCTTGAAGACCCCCAGGGTAGGGGAGAGCACCACCTCCCTTGGGAGCCCATTCCAGACCTTGGCCGCTCTAACTGTGAAGAAGTTCTTCCTAATGTCTAATCTAAACCTGCTCTCTGCTAGCTTGTGGCCATTATTTCTTGTAACCCTCGGGGGCGCCTTGGTGAATAAAACCTCACCAATTCCCTTCTGTGCCCCCGTGATGAACTTATAGGCAGCCACAAGGTCGCCTCTTAACCTTCTCTTGCGGAGGCTGAAGAGGTCCAGGTGCCCCAGTCTCTCCTCATAGGGCTTGGCCTGCAAGCCCTTAACCATACGAGTGGCCCTTCTCTGGACCCTCTCCAGGTTATCCACATCCCTCTTGAAGTGCAGCGCCCAAAATTGAACGCAGTATTCCAACTGTGGTCTGACCAGCGCCCAATAGAGGGGAAGTATCACCTCCTTGGATCTGTTCATCATGCATCTGCTGATGCACGATAAAGTGCCATTAGCTTTTCTGATGGCTTTGTCACACTGCTGACTCATGTTCATCTTGGAGTCCACTAGGACTCCAAGATCCCTTTCCGCTTCCGTTCCACCAAGCAGGTCATTTCCTAGGCAGTAGGTATGCTGGACATTTTTCCTCCCTAGGTGCAGCACTTTGCATTTCTCCTTGTTGAATTGCATTCTGTTGTTTTCTGCCCAT
>NW_005842520.1:976013-981549 GCF_000455745.1 Alligator sinensis
TAAGTATAAGACATCAACCCCTACTCCTGCGTCCAGGCGTTTTGTAACCTGGTCATAAAAAGAGATTAGATTAGTCAGGCATGATCTACCTGCTACAAACCCGTGCTGGTTTCCCCTCAGCATAATTTTTCCTGCCAGGCTCTCACAAATGTGAGCCTTGATAATTTTTTCAAATTATCATGTCATAATTATAATTAGATTAATAGAGTCTGCCCTGCATTCTAATTAGAATGCTGCAGTATAATATGTATTAAGCCCCCGTGCATTTAAAAATGGCTGTGGGGCACTTTAACTAAACTTCATTGAATGAGGTTCAGATAAAATGTACTGTGGCCATTTTTAAATGCTCGGGGGCTTAATACACATGATGCTGTGGTGTTTTAATGTAATTCCTGCCCAGGAACTGCTCTATTTAAAAAGACCCTCCCCCCCACCTCTGAGCATGTGTATAGGCAGAGTCTAACCTTGGTCAGCATCCAGTCTAGGAGTGGAGTCCCAGCAGACAAACAAATGGATGATCTTTTTCACTCTGGCTTCTCCTGTGCCCAAGCTGGTTCCGAGCATATTGGCTAGTGGTGCACTGATAAAGATTTTCTTCGCCGATACTGATAGCCGATTATTCATCAGGTATATTGGCCAATATTGATCCAATAACTGATTTAAAGGAGCACACCCAGGTAGCATGGAGAGCAGCTCTCTGCAGGTAAGCCTATGGAGAGAAGGAGCATGGGGGTGCAGACTGAGGCCCCCATGGTAGGGGAGGGCATTGGGCTGAGGCTGGGGCTGGGCCTGGGGGTGCTGCCCAGGCAGGGAAATGAATGGGAGCCTGGGGCCAGGGCGGGGAGCAGGACAGAGCCGCAGGCAGCTCATCCAGGGGATCAGCATCTCCGTGTTTAAAAATGGCAACAGGGGCACTTGAACTAAAGCTCATCAAATGAGTTTTAGTTCAGTTGCCGCTGCTGCCACCATTTTTAAGTGTAGGGGCACTTTTTAGGAACAGAGTTGAGCGGGGCGAAGGTAGAGGCAGGCTACCAGCTGTGGGCTCAGGGCTTTCCGCTCTGCTGCTATTGCCCTGGGAGCTGCATGCTGACTGCACGTTCCCTGCCCACCTGGCAGCAGGAAGCACAACTTGCCACTGCTACTACTGCCAGATGGGCAAGGGATGCGTGACCAGCGTGCAGCTCCCAAGGCAAAGGCAGTAGGCCAGAGAGCCCTGAGCCCACAGAGGGCAGTCCAACTCTGTCCTGCACACAAATGGCCCCCCATGTTTCTCATAGGGGGGTGCACACAGCAGGGCTAACCCACCCCACCCTCCCACCCCTATGCCCACTGGACAAGGTGCCTGTGGCTCCGTCCTGCTCCTGCCCTGGGTTTCATTCACTGCCCTGGCTGGGCAGCGCCTCTAGCCCCTTTCCCATTCCATCCCTCACCATGGGGACCTCAGTTTTCCCTCTCCATGCCCCTTCCTGCCCCCATGCCCTTTCGCCTTCACAGACTTACCTGCAAGGCGCTGCTCTCCAAGCTGCCAGGCTACATTCCTGGCCACATGCATGCTGCAGCTGCACACGTGCACACGGCATCTGGGGACATTATATTTACTGATAATATTATCGGCTACACTGGCCGAAAAAAGCTGATAGCTGATAATATTAATTTTCCTTTTATTGGTGCCGATCCGATATGGCACTGCTATATTGGTGCACCTCTAGTACTGGCACCTGTCTTTCCTTTGGCTAAAACCAACATCGCTCAGAGGGGGACACTGGTGTTTGGGCAGTTCAGTGTCTCCATATATTGCCCAGGCTTTTGCACCCTGGAAAGGTCATTCCAACTTTGTTTTTATCTTTCAAGCAAGAATTATGTTCAGTGAGCTAATGTCTCACTTGGCATAATTCTATTGTCTTGCAAGACAGACAGATGCTAAGGCTAGCATAGTATATGTACCCCAAGAAGAGTGTTATTCTTGAACTTACTATTTTTATTTTTAGCTTATTCAGCAAGGTGTCACTTGCTATGATAGCTGGACTTTTGGTTTTCACAATCTTATTTTCTTAAGAAATCATTTTTTCTTGTTAATCTTGACCGGGAACAAAAGCTTCTTCCCTATGTTGTCACTCCTGTGCATAATTTTGTTTATAAAAGTTAATCCTATTGCAGGAAAAGGAATTTAGATTTACCAGTACAGATCACTGCAGTGTTGTCTTGCTTGATTGACATTTAAGAATTGAGTTTTATTTGTTTATTTGTAGATTGCAACTTCTGTAGTTACTTAAATTGTTCTGCATTAGAAAAAAAATAGGACTGGTGGACACTAATTCAGGGGTGTCAAACACATGAACCAAGTCCTGTATCTAACTATGTGTGGGTTAGGAAATTTTGTGTGGCTAGTTGTAGGTATGGCCTGCTGTAGTCCCAGTGAACATGGCCCTTGTCAGCAGGAGTGTGTGCAATAGCTGCATGACATAGCCCTTACTTGCCCTGCAGCTGGTTGGCTTGACACTGCTTGTGCACTGTGGCCACTTGCCTCACCATGGCCACCAGTGGTGTCACAATGGTAGCTGCCACTGCTGCCACCACTGCAGTGGTTTCTGTCACTTTAATCTCGGTTCTGAGAATAAATGTACATGAATATGTAAAGCAGCAAAAACATGTAAAGAATAATGCATGCAAGTGTGGGCAGCACATAATTTAAATCAAGATTAGCCAAACTGGAGCATGTGTGCCACAAGTGGCACAGGCAGCCTATGTGTGTGGTGCATCACAGATGGAGGAGGGGACAAGCAGTACAGAGGTAGATAGGGCAATCAGGAAGCAGAGACCAAATCAAGCTGGGGAAGGGGATCCAAATGGCATTTGGGCAAGGGGCAGGACTAATTTGTGGTACACCTGCCAAAAGGTTGACCTGCACTGATTTGAACAATAGCAAAACAATTATATTATTCCAAAAACTCTGACTTTTTTACTCAGATATACTACTTACACAAGTTAAAAATATGAATTGCATAACTAAATGTTTAGACTTGGCAAATCAGTCTCTTCTGGTTCTACATTTTATTTTTGCACACTTTGATAACAGCATTAATCAAATTAATGTCTCCAGTGGCACTGATATGAAAACTATTCTTATGATGCTGGGTGTAAAAATATTCTGTAAGCCAGTTTAAATATCACATTGAGTCATTTGAATAGTATATTTAATAGTAAATTACCCTATTAAAAATACGTAAAGTAACATTTAGAGTCTGACTAAAACCTAAAAGAGCAAGAAAATTCAAAGTTTGAGATGAATTTTTATTTACCTGTGATTTCATGAGTTGTGACTCTCAAGAATTTGTAAACATACTTTGGACCAGAGCCACAGAAGAACTTGGGCACCTCCAACTATGAGCACATACAGAAGTGCAGCTTCTGGGTCTAACTCATGGTGATTCATAGAAATCGCCGTGAGTTAGACCGATCCTTCTGATCCAACAGACATTAGCTGTTGGATCAGGAGGGTATGGAGGATCTAGCTGATCCAAGGAAAGAGGCTGCATCTTCCCTTGCTTTCCCTTAAGTCTCTTCCCCTGGCTCTGCCCCTACTCTCAGAGCTGCATTGTTGTATCTGGATAGGAGAATGGAGAAGGCAAAGGAGGGAGGTTTTCTGGAGTTTTCTCAGCCCTGCTAGAGTTGGGGGGGTATATTGGAGGCCCCCCTGCAAGGTGAAGGGCTCCAATCCACTTGCCCCCCCCACTCCGGTGGGGCTGAGAACCTGAGAACCAACCTCCCTCCTCTGCCTTCTCCGCCTCACATCCAAAGACAGCAGCTCCGCCAGGCTGCTTTTGCAGCCAGAGCAGACAGAAATTAATGAAATCACTCTGCTTAGGAGCAGCTTCATTTGAACCCTCATACAATGAGGGTTAATTTGTCATGCACTCAGAGGGCTCTGCAGCTGTGTGCTTCTGTTTGGGCATAGCTTTAAAGTGATTTCAAGGGGCTGATCAGATGGCAAATGTCATTTCTGTCTGTGCCCTATATGCCACAAGGTGTTCCTTTTTTTGTCTGGTTTGTGCCATAGTCCGGAACTAGGAACCGCAGATGATTGATCCAAAAACTCATAGGCAGATTTGAGAGCTGTCTAAATCTAGCTAATAGAAAATGTTAAGCATAGAATTAATCTGCAGCCCCGCCTCTGGCCCCTGATTTATTTATGCATTTTACATTGAACAGGAATGAAATATAAAACAAAAATAATTCTAAGAAAGGGACCACCTCTTGGCTGTCTGCCCTAGCCATTGGGTATAAAGTATGACTTTCTTTTGTACCATTCTTTTGCTGGTTCTATGACTCTTCCATTTTCTTCATTTGCAGCTGAGCAATAACAGAAGATGTAGAGGTTGTCTGCACCAACCCTAGCCTGTAACATGCTAGTTAGGGCATTTTCCCAGAAAGTAGGAATTGTGGATTCGAACCTTCTCAGCCTGAGGAGGGCATTTAACTCAGGTGTTCCCTTTCCTTAGAGAGTGTTTTAAACATTAGCCTAAAAGCAACACTGTAAATCTCCCCTGCCCTGTCCCATTTACTGCTTTTTTTAATTAAAGTACCTGTGGCTGTTGGGTTTTGTGCTGACTTTGAAGCAGTTGGTACATATAAGATGTGCTCTGAGCATACTTGCTGGCTTGGGTACCTCAGGGTTTTGGCACCACTACACTATGTAGTTTCTGGATCCTAATAGGAATTATCCAGGCAGTAGGTATCTACCTACTCTGGAGCAGTTCTGAGACTGCAAAAAATAAAACTGCGGGTGTTTAGGAATCTTTTAAATTCTAAAAGGGAAGTGGCTAGTGCAGGGGTTTCAAGAGATCTGGCCTGCAGCCTGGATCTGGCCCACAGCACCCTATTTTCCAGCCTTCAGTGTTGTCTATGGGTTAGACTGCCCCTGAGAGCTATACACAGCAAATGCTGGCTTCATTACTGTTGGGTATGCAGTAGCTGGAACCTGTCTTGTGCAGGCTGCACACAACACAAGGACTGGAGCTGTGATACACATAGCACACAGGGCCATACTGGGGTGTGCGCTGCACAAGGTGTTTGGGGCTGGTCTAGGATGTGCAGTGTATGTGGTGCCTATGCCAGACTAGCCTGCGCATTGGAACTAAGTTGGTTACACAGACTGGACCCATGTGCCATATCTAGCATGCAGGGCCGGTGTGGCTGCAGGTGCCACATGCAACATGTACCCCAGACATGCACTGTGCACTGCCTGCCATGCCAGGCTGGGGCTGGTGCATACTACTTGTGGTGTGCAGAGCTGGTCTGGGGTACACACTGGGAGGGGGAAGCCATGTAGACCTCCCCCTCCCAGCACCACCGCCCGGCCCAAGCACAGTCCCAGCCCACAGCAGCAGCCTGCCCTCGCCCCGCACACAGATCGGGAGCACACGCTCCCCATGCCTCTTCCGGGTGTGTGCACAGCAACGAAAGCCACCTCCCCCACACCCCCCAAACGAGCTGCTCACGGCTCTGCTCTGCCCCAGCCCCACTCCCTCCCTCACCA